>NC_141039.2:4180000-4257500 GCF_052040795.2 Danio rerio
GACTGGGAGAAGCCAAAACCAGCTATATCTCCAGCTTAAACCAGGCTGGTCAAGCAGCTTTTTCCCCCGGCAGGGTTCGGAAACTGGCCTATTCTGCATGACTGAAGCTCTATAAATGACAGTGTTCAGCTTTTCCACATGTGACTGCTGCTTTTCAAATTATGGGTTGCACTTCCTGTTTGGGGAACTTCCATTCAAAAGAACTGAAACAAATAATTTAGAATAAAAGTTGTTCAACAAAGTTATCCATATAGACAGTGAAAACTATGTGAGACGTATTTGCAGCTGTGCTTTTTTATTTGACATGAAATTATTATTATGCTTGGTCTATTATTATTTAAGCATGTGGCATACAGTACATTTAACATGTCCATAATACTGCTGTAGTGTATAATTCATGCCAAGACGGACATTGACATTTGTTGATTCAAGCTAATCCTTAATAGGCACTATGTTAGCTAACAGCTACAGATGTAAACAACAAATCTGAGCCTCTGACAGAATCTTTCATCTCTCTGTATGCTTGAGAATGCCTGAAAAACATCAGTGTTTTGTTATCTACAGCAGCAGATTTGCCTAAAGTTTATTTGCTGTTTGACAGCAGATGACAAGTTCAAGATAAAATCTGGAAGCCACAAAAACGCCAGTGTTGTTTTCTGTAGATGTGATGCTGCTGCCTGTTTGTTCAGCGAGCTTAGATTTACTTCAATATTTGAGTCAGTTTGTTCTGAAGCACGACAAAGATGGTGTACAGATATAAATTATCCACCTAAGAACCATTTTTATTTACACATTTTAAACCATATCATATAGTCTAGACCAGGGGTGTCCAAACTTTAGGGTCGGTGTCCTGCACAGTTTAACTCCAACTTCATTTAACACACCTGGAGGTTTCCAGTACACCTAGAATGGGCTTGGTTAGCTGGTTTAGGTGTGTTTAATTGGGGTTTGAACTAAAATTTGCATGACACCGGCCCTCCAGGACCGAGTTTGGACACCCCTGGTCTAGACACAATCATGACGTGCTATATATTCAGTTTGAAACCTTAAATTTGTCAATAAAAATGACTTGTAACAAACAGAAATGTAACAGTTATGGTGGTCCCTCTCCGTTGATGTCAACGCTTCAGCAACAATATTCTCAGCCACACCCCTTTTGTTGTTAGCCCCGCCTTTCCCCTTATTTTCATTGAGGAAATTAACAGTGTGGATGTTGATTTTTTAAGTGATATAACAACAATAACATCTATTCTATATTGATTGAGATTGAGGCACACAATGACAGGCACATGGGAACTGATGGGTGTTTTGAGCCAAAACTTTACAGGCACATTCTGGAGACACAAAAGTCTTATATCTTATTAACTCTTGAAAAAGGGCTAAAAGAGGTGCCCTTCAAATTATTTTTAACCCTGTCTTGATATTCTTTGGTCTTCATTTGTGTAATTTTATTTATTTTTTGTCATTGTTTATAAGTCATTAGTAACTCTGAATTTCACACTGAACTGTTGTGATGGCATAGTTTTACCTTCATTTCATAGTAAGATTTGAGTCCAGCTGCTACTGTAATCGTTCAATAAAGGTGAAGGGAAATAAGGCAACATATTAGAGTACTAACTTGAACTAACGAAAGAGCTTGGAATGCAGGAAAGAAGTAAAAAAGTTAAAAATAAAAATTAAGCAACACAACAGCATTTAGTAAACTCTCTATTCTCTTCTTCTAGGCATTGCATGTTTTAATTTTTTTATTTAGGATACATGGTTAAATGCTGATATATGAAAAAAAAATTATATTGTTTTGAAACAGAATTTGTTTAGAAAAAAAACATTTTTAAAATATACACTTTTAAAATTCTTTGTAACTTTAATATTCCTTTAATCAGCCTTTCTTCAAGAGTGTGATAAACATCATTAGACTATATTTGGTGTTTTTAAGGCCATAAAAAAGACACTGAAAGCCTAATTGTTTAGCAACATTTCTTTTTGTAAGTATATTGCTGTACAGCATGTTTTAGAAAGATATATGGGGTGTAAAAAATGTAAATAATTCAGTCATGAAGAATAAGATTTTATTTTAATGATTTATTTTGATATGAAGCAAGCAGCCAGAAATACCTTAAACTGAAGAACAAAAGGGCAGCCTGAGAGGGAACACATGCAGAAACTGAGCTCAACGTGAAAGTAACACACTTATATTAAAGTTTACAAATCAAAACACCTATTAGAGCTATAATCCAATGAATGGAGTAAAATAAGTAGATACTAAGTAGTAATAGTAATCAAAATATATGTATTTGTGTTTGGCACACTGAGAAGGAGGGAGTACAATCACTTATTCTAACTTACAGGTGTGATGATTAGAGGAGCTGAGTTTTTACCCTTATTATTAAAGGCTGGGCTGAAATATGGGTAGAGTTTTTCAGTGAAAGTCTGACCAGTGAAAGAGTAGATATGAGAGCTGGACTCCACATCATAAAAGGAGACCAAACCCTCCTCATAATCCACAAACACACCGACCCGCTGCAGATTCACTCTCAGAGACAGAGAGACAGGAGAATCAGCACAGGCTTCATATCCATTCTCATTCCTCAACCACACAGTCCAGTATCCATTACCGGGACTCAGTGCGAACTCTCCCTTCCTGTCTACAGATTCTCTGACCACTCCTAAACTCCAGTCAGTCTTTCCCTTCACCTGAACATCAAAATAAAATCTCCCTGAGGAGAATCCCTCCTTTCCCAGGACATCTTCATATCTGTCAAATCTCTGTGGTGTGTCTGGGAGTTTCTGCTTAATGTCTCCATGTTTCACTTGTTTTCCATCATCAGACAGGATGAGATATGGATTAGCTGTATCAGGATCCAGAGTCACATCCACTGAGAAAACAGAATATAAATCACAGTTCCACAGTATAAAGTCTGCTATCTGTCAAAGTCAACTTCAGCACATTGTGTGCCAATATTTAAACATGAATGAGTTTTGACAATATATGCATTAAATGTAGCAACAGTCAGATATACATACATGCAGTACTGAAGTGTCACACAAATATATAAATAGTACTATAATTATTTTATTATATATTATATAATGTGGTACTGCGCATACATTTTGTAAAAATGAAATATTATTATAATAGCAACTTTTGTCATAGCAAAACAGCTCTGAATTGACAGAGATTTTACTGCATTCATGAAGCAGTGAGTGTAGACTAGTGTAGTTCAGCACACTGTACCTGCATACTGCTGCACCCACTTCAGCTCTGAAAACGCAAGGTGACAATAAAACATGAGGAGATCTTTGAAATGATTTTATCTCTTTTCTTGTGCTGCTCAATAGGGTTGGGTGATGTCGACCAATTTGGCATTGTACGATGTCTAATGTGGAACATCGTGATGGACAACGCATCGTCATCATTGGCGGCGCCGAATTGATTATGTAAGAATAATTAATTAAATCACAATTAATTAATTATTAGTAGCTTACTGTTTCAACTAGCTGACGCGCATAGTCTTTGTTTAACCACAAACAAATCATAAATAAATAAAGATAGGTTGCACACAAATTACCACCTGTCAATCACTTTTTCTGAGGGAGGTTGGTCGGTAAAAAGGTGCACAACCAACCGTATCTGAGGTTTTCACTAAAATGACTAAGTACAAGTGTGAAAGTGAAATACTGAAGCAGTGTACTGATGCTGTGACACATTACCTGATAGATTTAAAAGACTGAAGAGTCGTTAGATAGAGACAAGATTAATTAAATATCACTTTTAACAACTATAGTGAGATGAGACGTGCACTGCTCTCTGGAGCTCAGATGAGTGCATGACAGTGTGTGTGGCTGTGGCTGTGGTTGTGTGTGTGATCACGTGATATGTGTTTTCAGTGGACGGAGGGCTGTTTAGAAATGCTAGGCAAAACATGTGGGTATGGATCATTTTCGTTCTAAAATGTCATTTTTAAACAGGGCCTGAGTGTGTATTTTTCGCGAGCGGGTTTGCGACGGGGGCGCAGCATCGTGTTGTCTATTGGCCTTCGGCGATGGACGACGGCATCGTCTATCAGCCCAACCCTACTGCTCAATTAGTTTGCACACAGTTGTTCATGTATGCTTTTAGGACAGCTTTTGTAAAATACCAATAGAATATTTAGAAACAAACATTTCACCTTTGACAAGCAATTAACGTGACTGCAAGATTAATTCACTGCATGTTTTCTAAAATTAGAGATCATATTGACATACCAGTTTGACTGAATTTCACCACTAAAGTGCACTTCAGTAGATCTATGGTTTTTCTCAGAGCCTCCAGACTATCACAGGTTTCCACACTGATCTCAGGCCAGTTCCTGGTGTCTGCAGGTCTGCACTGCAGGGATGAGTAACTCTACAGCAGGAGAGAAAGAGGAGAAAGCCTTCAGCATGGGGAGTGTTCTGGTGTGTCATTGCTCAGAGAGATGTTGACTGACCTGTAGGAGGTGGAGGTGATCTTCAGTGTGTGAGAGCTGCTCCAGCTCAGTGTTTCTCATCTTCAGCTCAGTGATCTCCTGCTTCATCTGTTTAATCAGCTCTTCCTCCTGTTTCTCTGCTGCTTTCTGCTGCTCCTCCATCATCTCCAGCAGTTCAGTCTGACATCTCTCAATGGAGCGGATCAGATCAGTGAAGATCTCCACATGAGCTGCTTTCTCCTTCTCTGAGTTTATCTGCTCAAACAGGTCAGACAAAATATTATTAGTAGGGTTTGCTGAGACAAGAATCTGTGCTACTGTTACTGTAGAGGGGTTCAAAATTCTTAAATTGAAGATTAAATATCGTCCTGAACCATTTTTCACTGTGTATTTTATAGTCTTTGGTCTTACTAAGCATGGTGTGACGTAATATACCTCAGTATATTAATAAACACAATATAGATTCACACATCAAACACTAAAATGCCATTTGGATGAAACATGCTCTCTTCAAACTGAAAACATGGCAGAATATCCCATGGAGCCCACTTTGCAGGGCATTTATAGTCAAATTTATGGTGGCAGAGAGAGCTTAACGCGCTGCAATTTAAGAAAGCACATGCAATATTTTGTAATTGCATGTGCTTTCTTAAATTGCTCTTGGCCACCATGCAAACTAGAGCAGACGTCTGAAATGAAGAAAAATGAGGAGAGCAGTGGGGCACGAGGACCAAGATTGAGAAACATTGGCCTATAACTTTCAACAAGGATTAAACAGTCAATAACTCACTTTTCTGACTCCTGCTGAGTGTTTGATGTCTTGAATCTTCTTGATTCTGTCCTGGATCATCTGCTGCACGTCTTTCTGTGTCTTCATCAGTTCAGTCTATAGACAGAGAACAGACACATTAACAATAACAGAGATTTATGGTCATTTGGGGAAACTTGCATCATGTTTTCATACTAAATATACACATATAATTTCCCAGAAATTTTCAACAAAATTTGTGTTCAGTGGGCATCTAAAAGATGTCTAAGCTTAGACGGCTTGGCGAAAATGTCCAAGACTAGGATGTTTATCAAATAAAGAGTTTAAGCAGACTTCACATGTGTACTCATTCATTTCTGTGTATTTGATAAGTAGTCCAGTTTTGGGCTATTCTTACGGGCTAAGTCTTATTAGATTTTTACAGAAAGCTTATATTTAGCACTGTTTTAGCCAAGACGTTGATGTTTAGATGTCTATTAGACTTCTTTTAAACATAATATGACCCATACAAAATCAGCGTTTACTGCATCTACCTTCTTCTCTTCACTCTCCTCTTGTACAGGAACAGTGTTGTGATTTTTGTGGTCGGTCACAAGGCAGCACATACACACACACGTTTGATCATCTCTACAGAAGAGCTCCAGAGGTCTGTCGTGTTCCTGACATATATAGTCCTCCAGATTCCTCACAGGATCCATCAGTTTGTGTTTCTTTAATCCTGCCACTCTCAAATGAGGCTCCAGGTGAGTTTGACAGTAAGAGCTCTGACACACCAGACACGACTTCAGGGCTTTCAGCTTTCTGTCCTCACAGACGTCACACACAACTTCAGCCTTTTCCTCAGGCTTTTTCTCTTTATAGTGCTCTGAGATCTCTCTGAGTGTGGTGTTAATCTTGAGATCAGGTCTTTGTGTGAATGTTTCTTTACAGTATGGACAGCTGCAGGTCTGGCTGTTGTTCCAGCATGTATTCAGACAGCTCCTGCAGAAGTTGTGTCCACATGGAGTGCTGACCGGATCAGTGAACACCTCCAGACATATTGAGCACTGAAGCTCCTCAGACAGTGGATAACTGGAGGAGGACATATCTAGACAGAGAAAAAAAATCACAAATCTCTTACATTAACTGCAGATTAAATTGATTTAATTACATCTCCCAAAAAAGAAGTTTTTCTTTGGTCACTGAATAATGACCTGAAAGTATTTGGTCTTGCTTTTGTTGCTGTTGGTTAAGATTCTTGCTTCTCCACGTAACCCCCTTTCAAAAGAAAAACAGAAATGCATATTTTATTCATGTACTACATAATCTGATCAATTGATTTTAATGCATTTAATGCATCTCTTACCTGAAAGTTTCAGAAGTTTCCACAATAATCTGTGGATGACTCTTGGCAATTCTGTCATTTAAAGAATTGAGGTAAGTTTCTTTGTTGAGGTAAAGTTGGTTTTATATTCACATATTCAAACTTTCTTCTTAGGTATTATTTGCAAATTCTAAATAGGGAAGTTATATTATCTGTCAATGTATATCAAAGCACACCATAGTCCACAGTCAATGAAATAGGGCTAATGTTATTTTGAAGTCATACTTACATGAGATTTCAGACCTCATATTCAAAGTAGTGTGGTAGGGACCATTTCACAAGACAAAATTAACAAATGTGTGAATATAAAACCAACTTTACCTCAATAAGTTCGTTTTAAATTCACATGTTTGGAAATTTCTCCTTAATATTGTTTCAGAAAAGTATTATTAGCGAATTCTTAGTGGTGAATTTAGCAGCTAAAGACGTGAACATTGTTGCACATAACGGTAGTCAAAATAGCGCTAACAATGTTGTTTTGAAGTCATACTTGCATGTGATTTCAGAAAGAAGAAAGTAACGTTACGATGGTAAACAATATAGCGACGGTGTCACAAATTGTCACTGAATGAATGTGCGAATATAAAACTAACTTTACCTCGGTGTTTAAAGTCGTCCCTTTCAGGCGTTGTTTCAAGTTAAGTTTGGGTTTTTCGAATAAAATACTACAGTTGTGTCAGAGGTCGTCCCATATTTACACGTGTGCGACTGATTTATTTCAGGAGTTTGTGTGTTATTCCGCTATCTCTTCCTAAATGAAAGTTGACGCATAATTTGTTTACGTATTGACATAAACTCATATCGACCTTAATCTAATAAAAATGTTCAAGTTTCATGTTTGCTAATGTTTTAAACACGTATTTAACGTACCTCTTAATCTTGTCGCGTTTGGTGTGGTGTGATGATAAAGTTCTGGAGGCGTATAATAATACTGCCTCCCCCTACTGGACACCTCAGGAACAACAGGGGCTTAAAACTGCCGTAGATCTGTGTAGATCCAAGTCTGCAGTGTCCCCCTCCATAAACACAGCAAGGTCCATATTGAGCTCGCAAACTTCCGACAGGCGCTACCAGCAGCAGAACAAACATTTGAATCTCAACCAACCGAATGACAGACGTATACTAACGTCGGTCTTTTGATTCCTCTCAAAAATCCTCGTTAAAAAACAATTTCTGACGAATATATTGTGTTGTTGATAAAGATAAGATAAAGATTAACTTTCTCTGGATCTCACCTGAATATACAGTGATAAACAATATGCAAACATGAATTATTTTTCTTTCTTTCTTTCTTTCTTTCTTTCTTTCTTTCTTTCTTTCTTTCTTTCTTTCTTTTTTCTTTCTTTCTTTCTTTCTTTCTTTCTTTCTTTCTTTCTTTTTCTTTCTTTCTTTCTTTCTTTCTTTCTTTCTTTCTTTCTTTCTTTCTTTCTTTCTTTCTTTCTTTCTTTCTTTCTTTCTTTCTTTCTTTCTTTCTGCAAGTAACTATGCTCAGTTAATTTAGAGTTTTGAATTAGGCTAGCAGGTCGCTTCAAAAGGTTTCCAGTAGAGGCCGCCATTTTCTTACAATTGCATGTTTTCATCAATGCTACTCGTTTGGACAAGGTGCGTGATTCTATGCTCTTAAGAAAGACTAAAAACGGAACAAAAAAACCCGAATTAGCTTATTTGTTAACTATACCATTGTTTATGTGTGGTCTTATTTTTATTTTTTTCATGATTCCCTATTTAACCTGCTGACATGACATGCTAGCTCACATTAGTGGTATCTGGCTGACACTGTAAAACTCAACCCTACTGAAAAAAACTGCTTAAACCAGCCTATTCTGGTTGGCTGGTTTTAGCTGGTCGACCAGACTGGTTTTAGAGGAGTTTTGGCCATTTCCAGGCTTGTTTCCAGCCATTTCCAGCCGGGTCTTAGCTGGTCAGGCTGGGAAATGACCAGCTAAAACCAGCTTTATCAGCTTAGACGGCTGGGAGTCCAGCCAAAACCAGCTATGTGAAAGCTTAAACCAGGCTGGTCAAGCTGGTTCTAGCTGGATTTAGCTGGTCATTTTCCAGCTAAGACCAGGCTGGAAATGGCTGGAAATGGCCAAAACCCCTCTAAAACCAGGCTGGTCAACCAGCTAAAACCAGCCAACCAGCCTAGACTGGTTTAAGCTGGATTTTTCAGCAAGACCTGATTAATTCATCTATGAACTTTCTGTATTTTCTGTGTTATATTCTGTTTCCCTGCTGAAAAAAAAAAACAGCTTAAACCAGGCTGGGCTGGTTGGCTGGTTTTAGCTGGTCGGCCAGCCTGGTTTAAGAGAGATTTAGGCCATTTCCAAGTTGGTTTATGTTATTTCCAGCCTTGTCTTAGGTGGTCAGGCTGGGGGATGACCAGCTTAACCCAGTTTGACCAGCCTAGAAAGGCTGGGAGAAGCCAAAACCAGCTATCTCCAGCTTAAACCAGGCTGGTCAAGCAGCTTTTTCCCCCGGCAGGGTTCGGAAACTGGCCTATTCTGCATGACTGAAGCTCTATAAATGACAGTGTTCAGCTTTTCCACATGTGACTGCTGCTTTTCAAATTATGGGTTGCACTTCCTGTTTGGGGAACTTCCATTCAAAAGAACTGAAACAAATAATTTAGAATAAAAGTTGTTCAACAAAGTTATCCATATAGACAGTGAAAACTATGTGAGACGTATTTGCAGCTGTGCTTTTTTATTTGACATGAAATTATTATTATGCTTGGTGTATTATTATTTAAGCATGTGGCATACAGTACATTTAACATGTCCATAATACTGCTGTAGTGTATAATTCATGCCAAGATGGACATTGACATTTGTTGATTCAAGCTAATCCTTAATAGCCACTATGTTAGCTAACAGCTACAGATGTAAACAACAAATCTGAGCCTCTGACAGAATCTTTCATCTCTCTGTATGCTTGAGAATGCCTGAAAAACTTCAGTGTTTTGTTATCTACAGCAGCAGATTTGCCTAAAGTTTATTTGCTCTGTTTGACAGCAGATGACAACAATCAAGTACAAGATAAAATCTGGAAGCCACAAAAACGCCAGTGTTGTTTTCTGTAGATGTGATGCTTCTGCCTGTTCGGTGAGCTTAGATTTACTTCAATATTTGAGTCAGATTGTTCTGAAGCACGACAAAGATGGTGTACAGATATAAATTATCCACCTGAGAAACATTTGCATTTACATATTTTAAACCATATCATATAGTCTAGACCAGGGGTGTCCAAACTCGGTCCTGGAGGCTCGGTGTCCTGCACAGTTTAGCTCCAACTTTATTTACACCTGCCTGGAGGTTTCCAGTACACCTAGAAAGGGCTTGATTAGCTGGTTTAGGTGTGTTTTATTGGGGTTTGAACCAATGACTGTAAAAAATATGGACGACGCGACAGCCCCTTTTGCCATTGAACGCCTTGAGGGCAAAACGCCTGCTTGACGGGCACAAACTGTCGCAAAAGACTGCTGAAATTGGAGCCAGACATGCGCAGAAGGACTGTCTGATGGAGCCAGAGGAGGAGCCGCGATAATGAGCGGAGTCGAGCTTCCAACCAAACGCTTTATGTAAAATCAACCACGCCCCCCGAACTTCTCACTCGACTGCCGGTGTCTGCACTATAACAAACGCTCACTGATGTAAATAGAAGCACTTACATTAAAAAAACACAATAATATACGGTTTAAAAACGGTGTGATGTAAGCTGTTAAACTTTAATAAAAGCAATACATGGTGGACTGCAGAAATAAACGATCTTTTATACACTCTAGCCTGAATATGAGCACAAATAATATATTCTCTTATTGTTATATTTGTTGTTGGTATTTGTTATCTTCATAGGGGTAGAAATAACACTTGTAAAATATGAACAATAACATATAAACAACACATACATTTTTAGAAAGGTTTTTATTTTTAATTAGCCATCAACAGAACCCAAAATATAGCCTACACACCATAACGATTTACCATGCGGGAACAATCGTGCGTTTAGAAGATAAATACAGCAAGATTACTAAATATCAACAGGATATTTACACATCCCAACCCTGCAATTTGTCAATTTGTGCAAAAAAACTTTGCACTATTAATACAACGTCTATCTGCTGTAACATCACTAGTATATTGTTTATTCATTTTCGCTTGAATTGTTTATTTATTAAATTTTTTTGCCTCCGTTTTCATTTGGTTTATTCGATGCCTTCATTATATCTGGCAACGAGGAATTTACATTCTTTTTAATGTTAGCTGGAGTGTTCAAATAAAACGCCAACAAAATAAATGTGATGTAAATAAATAATATCTAACATTTACAGCTCTATTAGGTTATATAAGATTCGATTTCAAGAACGTTATAATGATTTATAACAGCAAATTCAGTAGATTACTTAATAACATGCCAAAACTTAAAATGCAGAGACGTCCTATAAAGCAAGTTCAAATAACCTTACAGGAGATCAACGTGGAGATTATTATTTAAACACAAAGAGAATTACTGCTAACGATCTCCTGTATACCCCGTACTTAAATGGGTTTATTTTATTGTGCAGTTTTATTGTCATTTTCGTATTTATTATTATTATTATTTAATACTTGTGCAATCGATACAGGTTTATTGTTATTTATTTTGTCCTTAATTTAAATAATTGCTATGCTGTTTGCATCTTTATTCAAAGGTTAAACTCAGTGATACACTTTGCGTTCACATAGTAGCATGCGTTTGTTGTTATATCAACAAAAATGGGTGTAATAACGTTAACAAATGTGAGGGTTTTATGAGGGCATCAGCGCATAACCTACTCGCGGCGTCGCGGGCTGATTCCGGCTCGCATGCGGCAGCGCCTGCTCGCTCGGCCCCCGCATCTGGCTCAATTGACTCAGGCTGGAATCGGGCAGTAAGTCCAGGCATCCGGAGTAGGTCCAGCAGAGGTAGTCAGTCTGAGGGGTAAGTCTCCGGCAGGCAAGAACTGGCCCCAGTGTATTTTGCTATCTGGGTGGCTAGGCGTGTATTAGCAAACTAATAAAGCCCGAAAAAAGCTCTGACCTTAGCGAATAAACAGTGTTCCACCAGATCATGTATGTCAGAAACTGTAGTTTACTGCTGAACTCATTTTGTCATAGTAAAATATCACAGAAATCGAGTAATAACACTTCAGTCTTCTGCCGAAGCTCAGACGCCGCGCTTTGAGAAACTGTCAATCACAGCTGTCAATCACGATGACACGCCCAGCATTAAATTACTGCTAAAAACAAACTGTTTACAAAAATGAAGATCTGCACCTATTTCAGCACAATAATCAGTGCCTTAATCGACCAGAACTATCTTTCGGGACATTTTATTGCAAGTGTAATTAATTTTTTTATTTGGGCTCAAGTCTCCTTCATTAACACGGAGGAGGCGGGCTTTATGACTTGTACTGCAGCCAGCCCCCAGGGGGCGATCTAACGGCCGAAACCTTCACTCAAACGCAGGCTTGCGGCACACTTGGTTTGAACTAAAATTTGCAGGACACCGGCCCCTCCAGGACCGAGTTTGGACACCCCTGGTCTAGACGCAATCATGACATCCTATATATTTAGTTTGAAACCTTAAATTTGTCAATGAAAATGACTTGCAACAAACAGAAATGTAACAGTAGTGGTGGTCCTTCTCTGTTGATGTCAACCCTTCAGCCACAATATTCTCAGCCACACCCCTTTTGTTGTTAGCCCCGCCTCTACCCAATATTAGATTTCAGTTGGAAGTACAACATACTGAAATTTTCCTCTTATTTTCATTGAGGAGATTAACAGTGTGGATGTTGATTTTTTTAAGTTATATAACAACAATAACATCTATATTTTGAGAAAAATATGTAAATTATGGTTATATAGCAATACAATTGTTTTAACAAGGATATCCTTGTTATATATAATAGTTATTTAAAAATATGTAAAATATAAAGAAAAACTAATAGATTTTAAAGGTTGAATATTAATGTTACGTCATCGTTATTGTGAATAGTGTGAAAAAATATGGTTTATATTACTTAATCTATGGCAATATAAAGTCTTATGTGGTCACCAGAATTTGACAGATTTCTCATGTTTTGAGAGCAACTTCAAATTTAAAGTTCATTTGGAGGCTTTGATTTTAGAGTAAAATAGTTTCAGTTAAACTAGTTTTTATTATTATATTTTCTTTTTTCACTTTAACAACAAACCTGTTGACATCAGTTTGACGCTTCAACAATATTTGTAGCCACGCCCTTTTAATGTTAAGGCCACGCCCCCTACTCAATATTCAGCTTCAGTTGGAAGTACAATATACTGAAATAAATTTATATATGGAAAAAATGTATTCATAAATGTAAATGGGCTGTGAAAAAAAAACAAATTTTACTCACTTTAAAATAGAAATAAGTCATTACCTATGCACGATACAAGAAACAAAAAATACCAAATCAAAAAGAACTGTTAATTATTTTAAAGCCTTAAATTTTGTTTTTTGAATAATTGTTGTTGTGTGTTTTTTTTTTCTTCTTTCTTCTTATATTGTACTTGATTGGATTTTAATATAATGTTGTTATTGCCCTTGTATAATCTGTGTTCTAAAATTGCGATTAAAAAAAAAAAAACATACTGAAATAAAAGTCTCAGCAATGTCCAGTTCACACAGGCAAGGAACATTTTTCGTTCTTATTTTCTTTGATTAAATCAACAATGTTGGTAAAAACAAATTTCTATAAAAATTGCTGGACAACAATATTTTTTTCATTTACGACAATTCTCAACAAATTTTTATAGCGAGTTCTGACCATTTCCTGTAAAATATTGACAAATTGGTAAAAATTGGCTGTTTATTTTCATGGGAAGAGTTCAAAAGTATAACATCCATTCTATATTTTGAGAGAAATGGGCTGTAATATTATAAATGTACCAGATTCTCAGTTTGTGATGCAGCACAAGCTTTTTTCCGCCTTTGATTTTTGTCAAAGCTAAAGTCTAATCAAATACAACAAAACAACATCATAAATATTGTGAAAAGTTTGAAAAATATGATTTATATCACTCAAATTATATGTGAAGGCTTATGTTGTCGCCAAATACAGTATGGTAATGTTTAGTACTGCACCCAATCAAAACCTTACCATTTTCATTACAATTATCTACAATATATCTACAATTACAATCCACATTACCATGATCTACAGTTGAAGTCAGAATTATTAGCCCCCTGAATTATTAGACTCCCTGTTTATTTTTTCCCCAATTTCTGTTTAACAGAGAGCAGATTTAACACATTTCTAAACATAATAGTTTTAATATTTCATTTCTAATAACTGATTTATTTTATCTTTGTCATGATGACAAATAATATATGACTAGATATTCTTCAAGACACTTCTATACAGCTTAAAGTGACATTTAAAGGCTTAACTAGGTTAATTAGGTTAACTAGTCAGGTTAGGGTAATTAGGCAAGTTATTGTTTAATGATGGTTTGTTTTGTTGACTATTGAAAATAAAATAGCTTAAAGGGGCTAATAATTTTGTCCTTAAAATGGTGTTTAAAAATTAATAACTGCTTTTATTCTAGCCGAAATAAAACAAATAAGACTTTCTCCAGAAGAAAAAACATTATCAGACGTACTGTGAAAATTTCCTTGCTCTGTTAAACATCATTTGGGAAATATTTAAAAAAAGAAAAAAGTTCAAAGGGGGCGAATAATTCTGACTTCAACTGTATATCTAAAACAATGATACATCACATTAAGTAAATTTTTTTTGAGATATCAACTTCAACTTTGGAGTTTAAATCTTTTCTGATGTTTAATAAAATAAAATATGTAGTTTTTTTTAAATATATTTTTTCACTTCAGAAACAATCCTACAAGTGTCGTCTTTAAAACGAGGCCAAGCTTATTATAGGTCACTAAGGTGTTACAGTCATTTAAGTTGTAAGTGTCATTTTCACATTAATGTTAGATAAAAGCTTAATATATCTTGTTTTGACACTGATAAATGATAATGCACTCATTCCAGTTGGGTGATGTTGACATTGACACACAAACACACATTAGTTTATGTCACAAATAGTAAGAACAAAACTTATATTTGACATATTTTGGCATTCACAGCTTAAAAATTCCCTGCTATGAATGGTAAAAACTAAGATGAGAAAGTGGAAACTATTAAATAAATCTCTCCACATAGCATTTTGATTATTGAAAAAGACTGTGATTATAATCTGAATTGTGTGCAGATTGTGTTCAGAGGAAAGTTGGGTGCATCCCCTTCACAATACGCAGAGAAAGATAAGCATGATGTGCCAAAACAATGATAAGTCTGATAAGTGCATGTAGGTGTTACTGATTCATGCGACAGAGAACTGGTATTTTACCAGGGCTGAAAAAGACATTTATACACAAAAGGTTTTGACATGGGTCATTTTTTTACAATGCAGGGACGTCCCAAATGAGCGTGACCTTCATTCACTCACAGTACATGACATTCAAAATGTCATTTAAATTAATGTGTACAATGCATAAAAATTTGTAATAATGCAGATTTTTAAAGACCTTCAACATTGGTTTTATCAGTACAAAAATTTAAGTAAAAAATGTAATATAAATTAATGACTGAATAATTCAAATATGCTAGTGCAATGTTTAAAAGTCATGAAATAATCCACAACAAAATAAGCAATAAAATAAAGTAAAGCTATAAAAAAAATGTTTGTTCTTTTATGTTTATTAAATTAAACTAGGGCAAATACTAGTAATAAATAAAAGTATTTGCAAGGTTTTTAAAAAGTTTAAAATAAGTAAATAAATACTACATTTATTTTACATTTTTAAAATTAAGAATATAAATAATAAATTGAAAAAATAAATCCAATTTTATATATATATATATATATATATATATATATATATATATATATATATATATATATATATATATATATATTTTTTTTTTTTTTTTTTGAACACTTTTAAAACCTTGCAAATACTTTTAAGATCATTTAAAAAAAATGTATCATTATTTATTTATTATTTATTTAAGTAATATTCATTGGTTTTTTAAGTAATATTCATTGGTAATATTCAAAGTTTTTTATGTAAAAATACATAAAACATAAGTAATTAAATGAATAAAAGAAATAAAAATAAATTAGTATAGTTAGTAAAGTGAAATGTAGGGACATTTGACAGCAGAGAAAAGCAGCAGCAGGTGGGGACTTCACCAATAAGCGAAGTAAGCAGCCACAGGGAATTGGGAGGCCCCAACCAAAGTCAAGAAGCTTATTTAAATTATATAGCTCTATATTATATAGAAGTTTTTCATAATATGTTATAAAATCTGTCCATAACCATTAAGATTTTAATGTTGTTACTTATTTTCAAAACCGAGGCCCCCATGAATAGTGGAACATCTGTGAGCATTTGTGAGGGCCAGTTCAAATAAAAGAATATTTCCCAGTGAACAGAGATGATGAGCGGATCATGGTTATTATACAATGAGAAAAGTGACAGTGCTATGTGTTTTTGCTGTTGCATCTTTGGTAACTGGTCCAATATGGCAATGAGTACAGTTTACAAAAATAATAATAATTAAAGCTGCAAGCAGCGATGAAAGGGACCTCGCACCCGGGATCATCGCTGCCCGGTGGCCCCAAGATGACAGAGAAAAGCAAACAATATTCATTTAAGGTGATATATATATATAAAAACCTGAGAAAATCAGATTTATGCCAATCTTCCTCCTGTCAGCAGGTGGCGCTATGCCTGTGACTTAATATTGGCATGTTGATGTCTTCAGGAGAGGAATCTCATCTAACCTGTGAATATTCAGGCAGATCAGATATTGTTTGGCTGAGTTATAAGTAATTTCCTGTTGCCAGCAGGTGGCGCTATAACTGTATCTGGATATTGGCATGTAAACGTGTTCAGGTCAGGACTGTTATCAAACATGAGAATTTTGAGGCAGATCGAATCATGCATGCCTGAGTTATAAGGAATCCCTGTTTCGTGGCGAATCGTCAAAGCTTGCGAGGCCGCGACGGACACGTCCTTCGACGAAAACTCTAAATCTTCGCAATTTAACATCGCCAAAGCCTTTAGATGACAACACCCAATTTTGGTTGTTGATCGGATAATTTTTCCTACACAACCTAAAATCAACCAAATATCAACGTCATTTGACGTAATTATTGGACAATTAAAAATAACGTTGTCCTTAGACGCTGGCTACACATTGAATTTTGGTCACCTGACATTACAACCTAAATCTAACCCAATACTAAATGATGTTGTGCGCCTGCTGGGAATCTACAGAGGAATATCTATAAAGAAACAGAATGTTTTGAGAATTGCTTAGGGCCCCCAAATCAAGTCCGCCCCTGAGCAGCAGAAGTGAAACAGACAGTGGTGTGTGTGTGTGTGTGTGTGTGTGTGTGTGTGTGTGTGTGTGTGTGTGTGTGTGTTCAGAATGACAGTGAAAGAATTTAACACCTCTGTCTGTCCGTGTGTGACCCTAATTTTAGAGGAAAGAAAGAGTTTTGGGGAAGTCCACAGACTGATGACGTGTCTGTCTGCACTGTGGCTGTAGCAAACGCTTTATCAGGTCCATCATGATGCCTGTTAACACGCTCACATGACAATCAGCACAAAGAAGGCTAAACTGAAGTCTGGAAAATCGCTATCTTCTCTCTCTTTCTCTCAGAAAAGCGTTAGTTCCTCTGCAATCCTCTCTGAAAGGCCACATCCTCTGATAAAGAGTATCTATGAAGGACATCTATAGAGCTCTTCTCGTCTTTTCTGACGGTGTATTTGTGGTTTTGTGTTTCCATTTGAATTGAAAAAAATGCTCACAGATTATTCTGACAATTACAAAAACTAATGCTGATGACACACGGGGAAACGTTTTCAGCAATGTTGTCGAGCAGATTTTTAGAGCGATGTTGCTTGGCTACTTTTCTAATGATAAGCAACAATATTGTATCTCTAACACATTGGCCTAATTGGTTACGCTGTCTCTCACCTGGTTGCCCATATACACTCACCGGCCACTTTATTAGGTACACCTTACTAGTACCAGGTTGGAGCCCCTTTTCACTTAAGTACTGCCCTAATCCTTCATGGCAGAGATTCAACAAGATACTGGAAATATTCCTCAGAGATTTTGCTCCATATTGACATGATAGCGCCACGCAGTTGCTGCAGATTTGTCGGCTGCACATCCATGATGTGAATCTCCCGTTCCACCACATACCAAAGGTGCTCTATTGGATTGAGTTCTGGTGACTGTGGAGGCCATTTGAACTCATTGTCATGTTCAAGAAACCAGTCTGAGATGATTTGTGCTTTATGACATGCTGCGTTTTCCTGCTGGAAGTAGCTATCAGTAGATGGGTACACTGTGGTCATAAAGGGATGGACATGGTGAGCAACAATACTCAGGTAGGCTGTGGCGTTGATATGATGCTTTTTTTTTTGTTGGATATCAGAAAAATCCTAGTTGAAATTACCTTTAAAGTTAAATTGATTCAGCTTAAAAACAAAATGATGGTTGTTGCGTTGGCAGGTGTGTTTGTCTGTGTGTGTCTGTCTCTCTCTTTCCCTCTTTCCACCTGCAGGCCCCGCCCTAGCTAGCAGGCGACGTGCCCTGGGATTGGAGGAGGTTACCCAGGGCGTCCTTTAAAAAGAGAACGGGCGTGGGGCAGGAAAGCGAGTATTGTTGGCTTGTTGTGTTTGATGTGCTAAAATTATTCTGGTTACCAAGTGTTATCGTTGATTTGTGTGTCGACACTATTTTTCTTACGAATTTGTGTCTGTATTCCAACCCTCCATTGAGTCATGAAATATAATAAATAAAAAAGTATTGTTATGATTTACAAATAAACATAAATATCTTAATGCAAATACTCATCATTTACTCTCAAAATATAAAACGATTCAGAAAACGCTTCGCTAATGTTTAAAGTTCTTTAGTTTTCCTTCAGCTTAGTCCAGGGGTCACCAATCTCGGTCCTGAAGGGCCGGTGTCCCTGCTGGGTTTAGCTCCAACTTGCCTCAACACACCTACCTGGATGTTTTAAGTATATCTAGTAAGACCTTGATTAGCTTGTTCAGGTGTGTTTGATTAGAGTTGGATCTAAAATCTGCAGGACACCGGCTTTCCAGGAACAAGTTTGGTGACCACTGGCTTAGTCCCTTATTTATCAGGGGTTACCACAACAGAATGAACCCCCAACTATTCCGGCATCGCTTTTACACATCGATGCCCTTCCAGCTGCAACCCAGTAATGGGAAACAACAACACAATCTCACAGCAATTGGTAACTTTTTGATTTGGTGGCTACTTTGCATAAATTCATACAGTCTCATTCGTACAATTTGCTCATCCCCCAATGACGGTTGGGTTTAGTGGTGGGGTTGGGTGCCAAGCCTTCTTTTAAAAAACCTACATTTTCACACGACTGAATTCATACGAATTAGCAAAACGTTAAATAGTTACGTTTTCTCATGAAATCAGGCTGGAAATACTGTTGAACAATCATGTTTTTTTTTTTTGTTTGTTTATCTAGTGTTAAACTCCTCGATCCTGCAGTCTAATAGAGCACACGTCAGGTGTTTTGGAGGATCTGTGATTTCCTAGAACACATCCTTCAGTAATGAGGCCATTGCCTGCAGCACAGATGCCTTTGAAGGTCACGTTTGCTCCGGCTCGTCATAAACAAACAAAACACAGACACGGTAATGTCAACAAACGAGACTTTTATTAAAGACACATAAATATAACAGTTCATATCAGGACAAGAGATACTGCATTAAAAGATGACATAAGAGTTGAAGTCAGAATTATTCGCCCTCCTGTTAATTTTCTTTTCCAAAGATTTCCCAAATGATGTTTAACAGAGCAAGGAAATTTTCACAGTATGTCTGATAATGTTTTTTCTTCTGGAGAAAGTCTTATTTGTTTTATTTCGGCTAGAATAAAAGCAGTTTTTAATTTTTTAAAGACCATTTTAAGGTCAATATTATTAGCCCCTTTAAGCTATATTTGTTGCAACTGTCTACAGAACAGACCATCATTATTGATTAACCTAATTAACCTAGTTAAGCCTTTAAATGTCACTTTAAGCTGCATAGAAGTGTCAGTTATTAGAGATGAGTTATTAAAACTATTATGTTTAGAAATATGTTGAAATAAAATCCTCCTTCCGTTAAAACAGAAATTAGGGAAAAATATACAGGGGGACTAATAATTCAGGAGGGCTAATAATTCTAACATCGACTGTATTTAAATGAGCAGAGAACATAATGCTAAATAAAACACTGGCAAACAAAAATTGCCTACTCGATATTGCAGATTCCCTCTTCACAATCTAAACAGCTTGAACAGAGACAGAGGCACCAAGAGCTTCATCACAGTCTGATCCGTGCATGTTTTACGCTTTTGGTTTTCACCTTTGAGAACTCACTGAATATATTAAGTCATAATTGAGATGATTCTTTAGGACATTTTTAGAAGTTATCTCTTATAAAAAAGGAAAAATACACCGAAGGGTGCGTACTCTTCTACCTTTCTGGTAGCTCTGTTTAGGTAATATCAGTTATGGCACACGGTGCCTAGACACTAAACGCACGGTACTGCAAATCACGCAGAACCATAAATCATAACACTTCAGACATGTGTAGAAATTAGAGAACTTTTCATGCTATTATTAAATATGATCTTTTCTTTTTTTGTCAAAACTGATATAAAACTCTGTTGGCTAATACAACCAGAAGTCAATTCACCACAGTCAAAGGTTAAATAACAATATTTAAAAATCTTAAAAGGAGTTCATCTCATTACTAACATTAAATATCTTTAAACTATAGAGACATTAATATATCTATTTTTAAACATAAATATATCTGATGTAAAGCAGAATTGTGGACCAATGAGATTTTGCATGCGACAGACTACTTCGACAAGAACAGCCAATCAGGACACAAGATGTGCAGCAGAATTATGGAGCGATTCCATATTCCATTTTGTTTGCGACAGACTACCATGACAAGAACAGCCAATCGCAAGAAGAGATCTATTTTAACTACTATCAGATGTGCAGCAGAATTATGGACCAATGAGATTTTGTTTTTGACGCTACTATGACTTGACAAAACAGCCAACCAGATTATCGGATGTGAAGCAGAATTATCGACCAATGAGATTTTGTATGCGACAGACTACTGCGACAAGAACAGCCAATGAGAATGTCGGATGCGAAGCAGAATTATCAACCAATGAGACTTAGTTTTTTGACAGACTACTATGACTTGACAAGAACAGCCAATCAGAACATCAGATCTGAAGCAGAATTGTGGACCAATGAACTTTTGTATGCGACAGACTACTATGACAAGAACAGCCAATCAGAAAACAAGATGTAAAACGGAATTAACTACCAATGGGATTTTGTTTTTGACACTACTATGACTTGACATAACAGCCAATCAGATCATCAGATGTGAAGCAGAATTGTCAACCAAGGAGAATTTGATTTTGACTGACAACTATGACTTTAAATCAACAGCCAATCAGAACACCAGTTGATAATCAGAAAATTCGACCAATAAGATTTTGTTTTTGACAGACTACTATGACTTGACAAGAAGAGCCAACCAATGAGATTTTGTATGCGACAGACTACTGCAAGTACAGCCAATCAGATCAACTAATGTGAAGCAGAATTATCAGCCAATAAGATTTTTGTTTTTGTCACTACTGACTGGACAAAACAGCCAATCAGATCATCAGATGAGAAGCAGAATTGTGGACCAGAGATTTTTTTTATGCGACAGACTACTATGACAAGAACAGTCAATCAGAACACCAGATGGGAGGCAGAAATATCGACCAATGAGATTTTGTTTCTGACACAAAACTATGACTTGACAAGAACGGCCAATCAGATCATCGATTGGGAAGCAGAATTATCCACCAATGAGATTTGACTGTGGGCTGGGTTACACACATGCTGGGTTGTGGACCAATGAGAATTCAAGATTGAGCTGCTCTGAACTACACAACAGCCTCCGACTAAACACTCAATCTCACAATAAACCAAAATGCTGCATCTCATATAGAAATATATGCAAACAGACACTCAATTTCAGATTTAGATTGGACATAACGTCATACATCAAACATACATTTCAAGTTTTAAGGTTTAGCCAATATATGTGAACATATTTGTACACATATATATATATATATATATATATATATATATATAGATAGATAATTTCAATGGTTAAAAATACACACACACACACATGTAAATGGACAGTTTTGAAATATAAGTTAAATCCTAATATGAACTTGTACGTCACGTATGTAATTAGCATATATTGCCATATACAGTTGAAGTCAGAATTTTTAGCCCCCCTTTAATTGTTTTTTCTTTTTTAAATATTTCCCGAATGATGTTTAACAGAGCAAGGAAATGTTCACAGTATGTCTGATAATATTTTTTCTTCGGGAGAAAGTCTTATTTGTATTATTTCAGCTAGAATAAAAGCAGTTTATAATTTTTTAAACACAATTTTAAGGACAAAATTATTAGCCCCTTTGAGCTATATTTGTTTTCAATAGTTTACAGAACAAACCATTGTTATACAATAACTTGTCTAATTACCCTAACCTGCCTAGTTAACCTAATTAACCTAGTTAAGCTTTTAAATGTCACTTTTAGCTGTATAGAAGTGTCTTAAAAAATATCTAGTCAAATATTATTTACTGTCATCATGGCAAAGATAAAATAATTCAGTTATTAGAGATGAGTTATTAAAACTATTATGATTAGAAATGTGCTAAAAAAAATCTCTCCATTAAACAGAAATTGGGGAAAAAAATAAATGGGGGCTAATAATTCTGACTTTACCTGGATATCTTTTTTTTTTTTTTTACGATATGGGATGACTCGGCAAAAACAGCTCATCAGAGCACATCTGATGTGAAGTGCTCATTGAGGACTAATGAGACTTTAAGGTTACTTTAGATACACTAAACTGAGAACTTGACGTGGCACATTAAGTGCCAGGATCTAGCATTACTATCTAGACCTTCGATGAATACAAATAATCTCATAAAGCTCCATCCTGAGACTGAAGTGTCAAAATCTCTGCGGCAAGTCTTTGTGGGTCCAGAAGATACGGGAACATGTCCATGGCTCTGTCCACCAAACGTGCATTAAAAATCGCCAGTAATTTCTTCCTCACCTGCTCCCGTTCGGACCACTGAGGACTGTGATTGGATGGAGACCAGTGTCCGTGTCCTCTCTCCGACTGCATGGCATTGTGGGATGTCGGAGGATAGGCACCATAATGGTCCGACCAGTAGCCTTGATGAGGGGGAGGACCTCTGTTGTGTGGAAACGAATACTGGTGCATGTTTGAGTGTGGGTAAACTGGACCTCCTCCATAGGAGTGATACCTGGGCTGATTGTAACCTGGGTTAGGGGAGCTGCTGTGGTGCTGGGATTGGTAGGATTGGTAAGAACAGCAACTACAAGGCTGGCTATTGGGTGGAATGTAGCGATGCCTCCCACCGCTGGATGGTTTGGATTTCCTATGGTCGCAGTGGGGAGTTTCTGAAGTATGGCATTCGTAGGAGCCCAAGCCAGAATCCAAACGCTCCTGAGATCCATTGGGGAACGATTCTAGGCTTGTTGGGGAATGCCGACGCTCTTTCTTCATTGGAAACTTGCGCTGGGTTGGTTGTGGGCTTGCGTTAATGATGATGACATTTTCACTGGCGTAACTTTTTTTGACAGATCCACACGGATCCAGGGAGAGTTTCTGCTCTATGGTTTCCTCCAGAGACGGACTCTGACTGGGAACTGGAGATTTGTGTGGTGCCGATGAAATTTTGGCCTTGTCTCTGAGCTCATCGGCCAGGGCACGGGATTGTTTGGTTCGCTCGGGATGATGGAACTTGCACTTGTTTCCGTAAGTGCACTTCTTTCCTGCATTGAAAATGAGAGGGGTTCATTCTTGTTAATCTTATTGGCTCATAATTGTATTACGTTTAATCAGAAGGGATGCAATGCATTGATTAAAAAGGACAGAACAGACATTTATGCAATTGAAATTAACTTAATTTTACGAATTTTTAATTTTTGAAGGTGTGCTATGAAATCGTTTAATGTACAGGTACTTTTAATCCAGCTGATCACAGTTCTAAATAAATGAACTACCCTCGAACATAACCATAGTAGTAACCATTGGAGCTGCTCGATTTTGGGAAAAATCATAATCACGATTATTTTGGTCATAATTGTAATCACGATTATTCAAAACGATTATCTATTGAAGTCAAAAAAGAGAAAGAGAAATAAATACAATAGAATAAAAATATGAAATAAACTGTGCTTTAAGCATCTTCACTGTAAGAAAAACACTTTAGCTACAAAAATCCTTCAGTCAAGAGCAGAGAGGGATTTTCTCGTTTTGTTTGATTAATGATAAATTAAATTTCGCATAGGTCACTTTAATGGTTTTGCTTTCACGTGTCTTTTGATTGTCAACTCGTTTGTTTATTACACAGATGAGGGTTAATATAAATAATCACTAAACACCGCGTTTTGACACCTATTTGACCGTTAAAGCGCTCACGTTAAGATGACTTTAGATGTCTGCTCGGCTCAGTGTGCGAATGAGACCTAATGCTGACTGGCCGCATGCTTCCGACTGAGTGTGCTTGCTGCACACACACATAAGCACGCTGTCTTTCGTGCTTTTAAGAGCAACAATGTGTACAGCTGGAAAGTTTATCTCGATTAATGCTTTTTCATAATTGTTTGAAGCCAAAATCAAAATCGAAATTAGATTTTCGATTAATTGCACAGTCCTAGTAACCATAGTAGTAACTCAGTAATAGTTTTCGGAGCCTTCACACCTCTATATAATCAAGATCCTCCCAATGGTGGTTAACCAACTCGCCAATATAGTTAAAAACTTTGTGAAGAGGTAGCTGACAAGTGTACTATGAGCTATTAGATATGCCCATGTCATATTTATGGACACACTCTAACTCTGCTTGTGACTGATTCACAGCAGGGAGATCTAATGTGTCCTAACTAACAAAAATTCACTCAAATTGCACCGCTATGAGCAATACTAGTTTTAATTTGTTTTAAATGGAGTTTCGTTTTAGTGAAATAATCATTGACTTGCCGTGCAGAAAAGGATTTTAAATGTTAAATGCACTTTGCAGAGGCAGGGATTTTTTATTATATTTTTGCAAAGGCCTCAGGTGGTTTTTGGCCTTGTGTTGGGTATTTAAAATCCTATAAAAGCATGTCAAGCTGTTGATTATCCTTTACATAAATTATTGTATTTACATTGCTTTATAACCTTTAACAAGGAATCCTTACATATGTATTATATGGAGAAAAATATAAAGCAGCAATACGTACTAATCACACAATTTTTTGTGTTTCTGTAGCAGCAAATAAGAAGTATTTCTGAAGGATTATGTGAAACAGAAATCTGTGGTAATAGCTGTTGAGAATTCAGCTTTGCATCCCATAAATGTTTGTTTAAATTGTAATAAAAGATCACTTTTTACTGACATTTGAAAGGCAGAATGTTTATTTTTTTGAATATTGTTATGTTTATTAATTCTCTGCATATGTACTTGCTTTCTTTCTTTTTATTGGCTATAGCAAAAAAAATGTCAAGCCAGACCCTGATAATTACACCAACATAAACTACAAAAACCGTATAATTACGCTCGTAAAAATAAACATACTGTAGTATTCATCATTTATTTAAACTCCACGAAAAAATAGATTCTCACCATAAGGACAGGGCTGTTTTTTGGGTATACGCGGAGTCTTTCTGAGAAAGTTGTCCAGGGTGGGTCCATGTCTTCCCAAAGGGTCATCCGGAGGCATAAACCTACACAGAAAACAATATAATGTAATTAAACTGTAATCAAGCATTAATAAAATGAAAGAAAAACTGCTTCAGGGGTAGTTAATGAGTCCAAGGCACTCAAAAGTAAGTGCAAAAATTAAAAAGCCTTTATTAACATGGCTATTATTTCAAGGCTAATAGCTAATCTTTAATTAATACCTTTCTAGTGCCTTGGACTTGATGATTTCTAATCGATTTATCAAAACTATCCACAAAGACCAAACCACAACAGGTCTTACTTGTCATTGACGAAGGAGTACATGAGAAGCCTCTCCTCTATGAAGCGTTTCCACTCGGGACGCTCTCCTTGCAGATCCCGGTAAGTGTCGTTGGACACAATAATGCCATCGGATTCGTACGCCAACTTCACGATAAAACGGTCGTCGTAGCACACCACACGTTTTCCGGCCACCCTTCTGGACGGTGTGAACACCAAGAGCTTACTTCGCTCTAACTCTCGCAGAATGTGTTGATCTGCAGAAAAAGAGACAAGAGATGGGAAATTATTGTTGGAGCATTTTAAAATTAGGACAGTCGGTTGATGCTTTGACTTACTGCAATTATTAAAACATTTTAAGATATATTTATTTAATAGATTTTTTTATCGTAACAAACATGTAATAAGAAGTTGCAAGTGAAGTGATCGATGCTTATGATTACATGATAGATTTTAATTTCCTCACCATTTACTTTTTTATGGATTTTAATTGACTTTTGAATTTCTTTCTTCTGTTGAACACAAAGCAAGACTTTCTGAAAAATGTTGGGGGGACGGGCGACATAGTGGCTCAATGGTTAGCACTATCAACCTCATATAAAGAAGGTAGCTGGTTCGAGTCCCGGCTGGGTCAGTTGGCATTTCTGTGTGGAGTTTGCATGCTCTCCCCATTTCAGGTGAAAATAAACTAAATTTATTCTGCTGTGGTGACCCCTGATAAATAAGGAACTCAGCCAAAAGAAAATAAATGAATGGGTTTTGTAGGGAAAAGCAGCCATTGACAACCATTGTGGTCACAAAAATACAATGAAAGTCAATAACTGTTTTTCCAACATTCTTCAGAATATGTTGTTTTGTGTGTGAAAGTGACTCAGACAGGTTTGGACAAAGTGGAGGACGGGTAAATGTGACAGATTTGTCATTTTTGAGTGAAATATCCCTTTAAACTTGATGCATGTTTGCATTTTTAGAATTATACTTGTCAAGTTAGATTTTTCCAATTGCTTTAACTTGATTTATAGACTGTGAGAGCAGACATTTATGTCGGTTTTTGTTTTCACTAAGTGGTATGAAAAGGTTTGGTTCGGTACACTTTTATGGCCGTTTCCATTGTCAAAAGATACCAAACCGTACCATTTTTTGGGTACCCTTACGAAAGGGTACCTAGCAAAACAAAAGGGTACCAAAAACCAGAGCAAGACGCGCAGCTGAACGCTATTGGTTTACAGAGATACGTCACTAGCTTGTGCACAAGCCAGAAGAATAAAAACAAAGGAAGCGCTATTTTTAAATACACAGCCGAGACAGCACACTGTAATAATATATACATATAACAACAAGCCATGGTTGATGCGAGCTTACAAAAACCTTGTCATCATCTTGATGAACAGCCACAAAGCCAAGAAGATCAGAATCTACCCTTTGCCCTGTAGTTACTTTAAAGGCTGTCTAAGGCGCGAGCGGTTTCACTATCTAGAGAGAGAGAGCTCACGTTAACAGCTATATTTGAAATAACGAACTGCTGATGATAATAACGTGCGCATGATTACTGAAGTGCTTCTGACATCCGATCCTTTCAGAAATGGACAAACGCGAGAGTGAAGCGTGAAAAAACAGGAGAATCCTGAAAAAAAATAAAGGAGCAAATGATTCTTTCAGCAACCTAAAACATGAACTAACTGCCGTGTTTAACTATTATCATTGCCTTTTGGACCATTAAGAATGCAGAATGACGGAATTGAACAGAGGTTACATGTGCTGCTAAAAATTAAAGATACAGATGAGAGATTTGCACTGACTGTGGGCAATATGTTGTGTGTTGTATTTGAAGCCAAATACTAAATGTTTTTGTAAATTTTGAAGCCAAATAAGGACTAAATGTCTGCTGTGTGTAGTTTTTCTGTAACTGGTAACATATCTGAGACTGTAAGCGTCTGTATGTGTTCATATATGGTGCATTTATTTATTAATTTTATTTAATGCCAGACATTACTGTAGGCTATTTCATACTGATCAATGACCTGCAGTTATAATCAAATCCTGTTCATGGAAAGGTTAGTAATGAACATTTATACACAAGTATTTATATGTATAAAGCATCTGTTTTTTGAGAAGTGCTTCTCATATGACATGTGAACGACTTGTACAGCTTTACTCAACATTTCCTCAAGCAAGAATGACGAAGACTGAAACTTTCTGTTGCACACCACACCCATCAAATGGTCCCCTTTCGGCAGTGGAAACACTAGCTTGACAAAGGTGACCCGTACCGACTTGTACCATACTGTACCACTCAGTGAAAACAAGCCATTATAAATACTACGGTTTTTTTTTTTGTATAAGCCTCAGATCAACTGCAAAGCTTGGTTGTATCTTAAATGTATGTGAATAGTAAACAAGTTAACAATTAGATTAAAACATGTAGCATGCAATGGAAACAACCAACACACAAACTTCAAAAAGGCTCTATTTGAAATACATGAACTTTAATGCGGTCTGTCTCAATATTGTGATGCCCTCCAGGTATAGTTCTTAGTAAATACTGTTATACTGACAGATGTGATTAACAGTGTATTATGTGATTAATATGACATATTACAATAGATCGCTAAGTCGAGCTGGAACGTTCTGTCTATTACACCACTTTTTTTGTACTTGGCTACACTTTTCAACCAGTTGGAACGAACAAACCCTCAGGGGAGACAAACAACAACAACAAAAAAAGATTCTTGGCATTTCAATTTGCTTGTGATTTCCATTGGACAGGTGCCTGTTTAGACATCGACAGTTTATTTCAGAGAAAGCAGGAGGTCAAACATACTTGCACAATGTTTGCATAGTGAAATGACAATTCAACATCGCAACTATCTGCTGGCTGCACAGTGTCATCATTATAGTTGCATTATTATAGTTGCAGTGCTTCCGTCTAAAAGGGAAGAGTTTGGCGTACATGAAGAATATTGTACAGATCTTGTGAGCCAAAAGCAGGAGACGTATTATCACACTACTTCCCTATGGCCTTTATTTATTTTTTTTTTTTGTCTAACGAGGAAGTAGCACGTCTTGTAAAAACCCCACATACTTGCCAATTTATAAATACAGTTGAAGATGAAGACACAATTATTGGCCTAATTATATATATATATAAAAAAAAAAAAAAAATATATATATATATATATATATATATATATATATATATATATATATATAAATATATAAATATATATATATTTTAATGTTTATTAATTATAAATGTATTACTATTAATTATTAATGTTTTTCAAAATAAATATATACAATTGTTTTGTACTCCAATTATAAAAAATTTTTACAAAGGAAATTAATTCTTCATTCTTTTAGTTTGGATGGAATAATATTGCATATTATTAAAAAAATAACAACAATTATATAAACATAATAAATAAATTTAGACAACAGTTCTGTCTGGTTCTCGAATCTGATTGGCTGATAGCCTTGTGATATTCTGCAATAACATCACTCGTGCAGCCTCTTTACGCTTGTGGTCTATTACTCCGCCCACAGACAAGCCGAGGAATAAACTTGCTACAGTTTGACAAATATTGCAGCTGTTGGACAACATAAGCTTTTGAGGCTTTTTTAAAGGTGAGAATATGGTTTTTAGATGGCAACTATGCAGTTAAATTTATAAGGATAGTGACTATTTTAAACAATTATAATTTCGGAGATTCAGCGCATTGGCAACCATCAGCATGCAAAGAATTGAAATGGAAAATATGGCAACAGAAATCATATAAGTCCTTGGGGGAGAAAAACTGTATTTTCTTTTTCGTATTTCAAACTACAGCTGATTGAATCATTATAAAATGGGTAAGTCACTTTCTGAGTCGTTCTCTCTGTTTTGTATTTTGTAGTGCTGTATTTATACCATAGTAATCTGCTAGTGTTTGCTTTGCTTTGCTTTGCTGAATGAGGGGTGGAAGAAAGTAGTTCCTCATACGAAAGGGTTTTTGAGTCTCTTTGTGTTTGATTTTCTTTTTTTATATACATAATTATGCCGTAGAACTGTTTAATAAACTCAATATCACACTCTTAGCAGTGTGATTTGGCTGTATATCATTACTGGTGGGACACCAAGGCACTCGGCCTGCGGCCTTGAGCCAAACATCCGCCTCCCACCAGTGCCGATATACAGCAATATCGCACTGCTACTCGTTTGATATTGCTCATATATTTTTTTTTTTTTATCTATGATTATTTAAATTTTTAATTATTTTTGAATGCCAAAAAACTGCTACGGTTAATAATTTTTTTTTAATTTTTACAGAACAAACCACTGTTTTCCAATGATTACCCTAGTTGACCTATTTACCCTTTTAAGCCTTTAAATTGCACTTTAAGCTGGTTAGCATCTTGCAAAATATTATCATATGTTGTCATCATGACAAAAAAAGAAAAATTAGCAATTAAAAATTAGTTATTAAAATATGTTTAAAAAATCTTCTCTCCATTAAAAACTCACAAGAGTGCTAATAATTTTGTCTTTAACTATACATCTTATGCCATATTTAATTTATAAAATTAAATCATTTAGTTTCCTCATGCTTCTAGTTCTATTACGTGAATCCCGAGGTTGCTTGAGTTTATTTAATAAAAAAAAACTGAACTGTTCACCTAAATCTAACTGACAACCATCACCTGTAAAAACGTGTACATAATTTCCAAAGCACATATAACAAATTTGCTAGTCTCGTCTTGTTGACTCAGTCCTTTTCTTGCAGATCTCGTTTATAGGAATGTGAATGTTTCTGGAATTGGTTCCAGACGGTCTGTACATTCCCTTGCCCTCACCTGTGATGGGTACATCAGGTCGCGGCTGCTCTTTTCTCCAGGAAGGCACAAACACTGTGATGTCAAGGTGACCCCGCTCCAGGAAAAAGTTCACTGCCAGCTGAATTCCCAGACAGGAAAACACTTCCTTGTTCCCGTGGCTGAGAAACAGAATATGCACATCTTTACTTCATTATAGTAATGCATTCAAATTAGTCATGTATTTGCATATGAAAATAGCATCACACGTGCAAACGTTAATTTGTGCAGATAAGACATCCGTGAAATTGTTAAGTATGAGGATGTATTTGGTCATATTTTAAACAGTAGCATAGAAGTGCGAAATGACACAAATACAAACATTTACAATGACTACTGAGACACTTTTACTATTTTAAACTTCATCAACTCATAGACTTTTGTGTGTTTTTAGAATGAATCAAACTACATTGGACAGACATAAATATTTATTATTGTATCAGGATGCTTTTATCTAGGGATGTCCACATCCGATCATGTGATCGGATATCGGGCCCGATCACGCAGTTTCAGACTCGATCGGAATCGGACATTACCTCCCGATCAGGACTCGAATAGATATGTATATATATTCTCATTATTTTTTTAAACACATCTATAGTTATGCTGTGGCACAGAGTTAGACCTCTTTCTTGACTTCACACAGAAACAGCAACGCGTGTGGCATGACATCACTTTGTTGCAGAGATGCTATTGGTTAAGTACTGGCAAAGTAGAACAAAGAAGCAGCTTGAAGCGGAAAGTGCAAGTAAATGTTTGCTGTCTGGAGGTATAATAAAGTTGATGACGACAACATTGCCGCAGCAAACTGTGTGATATGTAAAGTTGGGATTGCCTGCCGGGTATTTAAAGTTGAGGTGCTATTTGTTTTATTTTTACTGTTGCATTAAAGTCCAAAAATTAAGAGTTGATGTTATTTATTACTTGATTGTTCAAGCTACCTTACAGAAGTGCTCTGTTTGTTAACGGAGTTGTTGAATGTTAAAATAAGGAAAATTCTGGATCTGTTTCTTCGCTCTTATTTTTTTATTTTTTATGTATTATAGAAGCATCAGATCGGGTTTCGGTTTTGGTAAATACTCAAATGACTCAGAAAATCAAATGACTCAGACTTGGACTCAAGGGGAAAAAAACTGTTCAGGACATCCCTATCCAAAGTTAAAAAAATTATTTTGTCTTTTTAAAACCCGTTGCTTTAGAAGTGACAAGTTAACTATCTACTTAAAAAATTGAGTATACCCTTTGTAATTTATAAATGCTAAGTTGACTTAAAGGTGCTGTGAAGTGCTTTGAAATGTGCATTTTTTATTTGATGTTTGATGTAATCTCAACCGAAATACAAAGTGTATAGTGTAGCTCCTCCCCCTTTTAAAAAAACAGCCAATAGCATTTTGTTTCATCACAGCTCTGCCTATGACAGTGGTTGAGGTAAAGCGCATCAAATGAAAAGCAGATGAAAAGCATCTTGAAGGGGGCGGGGCATTTCGGACACTAGAGAGCATTTGATTGGTCAGAAGATTTGATGAGAAACTAAAGTATGATATGATGTGAATAAAACCCTTGATCCATTCAGGCGGAAGTAACAAACTACAAGCTTTATATGTTTATTTCAGTTTTATATCTTCTATACGTGAATTTTGTCACTGTTTTGGAGCACACTAGTCTATAGATATCCTTAAAACTTACCATACTAATACTACAATCTAAAAAATTGAGCGCTAAGCCAAAGAAAAAGTACAAAAATATTAATATATGAAATGGCGACAACACCAAAAGCTCAAATCAGTTTAATTTAGGATAAATAATTAGGGCTATAGCCTTTTTAAAGTGAATAAATTTTATACTTTTGGAGCTTTGGATGTTTCGCCCTTATAATTTTATGAAAATCAGTTTTTTAACAGTTTGCTGGAAATATTTAAATTGATTTATTTATGACCCAGAGCGATGTCGTGTCATATATTAGAGAATTAAACATAAGACTATAAGCAACTATAAAAACATTTTTAACTATTTTTGAAGTAACGGCTGAATTGTAAGCTGCAAATGAGGTTTTTTAACACATGTAAAGTCAACTAATCACTTTAAAAGCAACAAATTTACTCACTTTTTTCAAGTTAACCCAACTTATCTCTTTTGTACAGTTAGTTTACAGGAAATGTTTATATTTATTTATTTATCAGATGTTTTTATCTATAACTACTTACAGTGCTCAGCATAAGTACACCCCATTTTGAAAGTGAATATCTCAATTCTCAGTGAATATAGGCAGTGTATTTTGGTGCATTTAAACAAAACAGATTTATTAAACACATATTTTATTATACAGATATATTTTATTATATTATTTATTTTATAAAAATTATATTTTAGTCACAAAAAAAAAAACATGACTAGAAATTAAAAGGAAAAATACAATTAATTTCAAGCAAAATATAGTTGAAATATACAACATTTCAACTAAATTTGCTTCTCTTGATGTTTCCTCTTATTTTAAATTTGTATTTAATATTTTTCTATAGCATATAAATTTGGGTGTGCTAGTTTTTGGACCATTATCGTAAGTTATTTTGTCAGATAAGCTCCAGATTTTGCTTCAGTAGTAACTAATCTAATGTATATGCACAAATATAACATTGTATAGCTTCTTAATAACAATATGCATTTACAATATGCAGAGCATTGTATATATAACATTTTATAAGACTGAACTTTAAACTTTTTCAAATATAGCATTATTTTAGGACACTTTATATTTTTATTTATTTTATTTATTTATTTATTTTTTTAATATATATATTTTTTAGGGGTTTTCACCTTTATTGATAGGACAGTGGAGATATGAGACAGGAAAGTGTGGGGAGCAGAGATAGCGGAAGGATCAGCAAAGGACCTCGAGACGGGAATCGAACTCGGGTCGCTGCGAGCACCTTGGTGCCATGTGTCGATGCACTAAACACTAGGCTATTGGCGCAGACTGGACACTTTATTTTTACAGACAAAGATCTATTTAAATTAGCTACAAAATTAATTGTTTATTCATTTAGCGGATGCTTTAATCGAAATTGAGGAACATACGCTGTTTATTAAGGAAGCAACAATGCAAAAAGGTTTAGTAATAAAGTTTAAAAAACTACAAACAATCTACAATAAAAAAAAACCCAGCTCATTTCTTTAATTTACAAGCGGTTTAAAGTTCATTACATTAAACTACACAATAGACTACACAGCCTTAAATACACAGCATCAGATGTACACGTCAATGTAACTTAATGTAGCCAAACTACAACTTGTAATAATGGCTGTAAATAAACTGGGTGTGTGAACACGGTCCTATAATTAAATGTGTGTGATTTCTAGGTACAAACATAGCGAAGAGCCAACCAGAATCGGCACTGCAATGCTGTTGGGCCTGTTCGGTTACACTGTGTTCTTCTATGCACACATTCTCCTTCAGGATAGAAAGGAGGAAGGGAGGAGACTGAAAACAGCGCTGATTTGCATATAAGATTATTTGCATACAGGAGTGATGACAGCTACAGGAGCCTGCAGGGGTAAATCTGGACTGCACATGCAAATACAGGTCCGATATGAAAGGGAGGGTTTTTAAACAAGCCGGTGTTGTAAAACCCTTCAAAAGATCTTTTCAGGTCAATTTAATTCATATTGCATCATTCATTTTGACAGCATATAATCTAATGTGTTCATATGATCTATTATTTGGCAGCTCCTGGTCTGATGTTTGGAATGAATTACTCATGAAATACACTCATAACTGAGACATGTAATATAGCATAAGCACAAATACACCTCTTTTCTCACAACAAGAAAAAAAAAGGAAATGATTTGCATTTACTTGAAATGTTTAAGGAAATAGTGGGTTAAGGATATCTATTTCACAGTAAACAAACACACTTAGCCATGATGTCATGGTAAATAAGCTTTGATTCATTACGTGCAGATGTCTAATCATACACTTCAGCTTTAATGTCGTCAAATGCAAAAGGACACCGTTTGATTGTAAATATCTACTCTGAACATTGATAACTGAACATTTGATTGTGATTATTGAATGACTGCATTCAGTTGGTTGTAATAGTCTGTACATTTTTATTACTATATTTTTCTCTTTTCCTTATTTTTTGTTATTTTCCCCCTTTCCTTTCTTTTTAAATTCTTTTTTTCCTTCCCTTTCATAAAAAACAACAGCAACAAAGTAATTATTTGTATTGTAATAGAGTTAGTTTTTGTTTTAGCAATAAAACATTTGAACATAAAAATGCTAAAAGGAAAGATGCACTGTTGAACAAAATTACAAACTAAATGTCTTCAGTTATTAATAATTAAAGGAATAGTTCATCCCAAAATTAAAATGCACTCATTGTTTGCGCACCCTCAAGTAGAAGCAAACATTAAAGAGTTTCTTTCTTATGAAAACAATTAGGTGTTTCTTTCTTCAGTTATTGTTCATTTATTTATTATTTATTTGATTCATTTGATTATTCTTATTGTTAATTCATGGCAAATGGATATACATATAAAATAATACATGATAAAAACTAATTCGTATTACAATAAAAGGTTACTTAGACACATTTATAAAATATAATTAAATAAAACTCACACAAAAATATATTCAAAGTTAAATATCGATATTTTAAAAATATCAATGAAAGTACTCTCCTTATAAAAACTTTGTCTAATGGCATTCAAACTTCCACATTCCAGCAAATTATGTTTTATTTATGGTAAGAGCAGCTTTTTTTATGAGAACTGGAACTTTATTTAAAAACTATCACAGACTCACAAGAAGAAATCAATCAAAACTTATAAAACATGAGCTTTATTATATTTATAATAAAAAAATAAATATATTATAAAGCAATCAAAACGTGCTTTATTTAATATTCTGCATTAATTTGTTTTATTTCTGTCATGTGCCCTCATTTATTTCTTTTTTTTTTTGTTTCTTTTTCTCTCTTTGTCTTTCTTTTGCTTTACCAATATAATATTTATTTTAAAACTCTCTTGTTGCAAAAAAGTAATATTTGTATTGATTGTACTATACTTCTAATAGTTTTGTATTTGTTGTAATGGACTGTTATTATATTAATTAAAAAAAGAAATTAAAAAACAGCTTGTCATTAATTACATTTAGGGGTGCTTTGCTATTCAGTAAATACAATTGAGCCAACCTAAACTCAATTCGACATCTAGTATAGACAGTGCCTGGTCTGAAAATTATCATTTGCAAAGTGTCTTTCATTTATTTTCGGGTTAATTTATTGTAATTTACTATTTTGCAGTTGTCCCATTTCCCTTCTTTAAATTATTGCTAAAAACAAGATATCTTTCATGATGTTGGGAACAGGCAGATATTAAATTCCATAGTATTCTTAATTCCTACTAGGGAAGTCAATGGTGGTTTCTAGATATCACTAAAAAATTCTTCTTTTATGTTCAACAGAAGAAAGAAACTCAAATAGATTTGGAGGATGAGTAAACGATGACAGAATTGTAGTATTTTGGGTGAACTATCCCTTAAGATTTCCAATGTTTTCCGAATTAATCTCTTATGCTCACCAAGAATGCATTTATTCATTAAAACGACTGTAAATAAGTAGTGCTGCACTGAAAAAAATATTCAAAGATGAATCCTTGCATGAACTAAATTTAAAGTTAAGTGGTTGTAAACGATTAATTTGGGCTGATAAAACAAACAAACTAAGTTGAACATTACTGAATTTAATTTGTTTAAATTCAACACATATGAATTGTTTGCAACGTCTTTGCAGACATCATTTTTTCAGTGTGGGCAAAGATTAATCACGATGAATCGCATCCAAATTAAAAGTTTGTTTTGACATATGTGTGTGTATTATGCGTTTATTATACATACTACATAGAAACAAAACTATACCAAACAAGCTGCAACCCAGTACTGGGAAACATCCATACACACTCATCCACACACGGCCAATTTAGTTTATTCAATTCACCTGTAGCACATGTCTATGAACTGTGGGGGAAACCAGAGTACCCAGAGGAAACCCCACGCCCACACAGGGAGAACATGCAAACTCAACACAGAAATTCCAACTGGTCAAGCTGATACTCGAACCAGCGACCTTCTTATTGTGAGGTGACAGTGCTAATCACTGAGCTACCGTATCGTCTGGAAAGCTGTACAGTTGAATGGAATTGTAAACTTACAGGTCTTAAGGTATTAATAATTAAAGGTATAGTTCTCCCCGATATAAAATTGTCCTCACTCTCAAGAGGAAGCAAATTTTTAGCAGTTTCTTTCTTCATTCATTCATTTATTTTATTTTCAGCTTAGTTCCTCTATTAATCTGGGGTCGCCACAACGGAATGAACCACCAACCTATCCGGCATATGTTTTGTGCAGCAGATGCCCTTCCAGCTGCAACCCATCTCTGGGCAAGATCCATACACTACGGACAATTTAGCCTACCCAATTCACCTGTACCACATGTATTTTGACTGTGGGGGAAACCAGAGCACCCGAAGAAAACCCACGCGAACGCAGGGAGAACATGCAAACTCCACAAAGAAACGCCAACTGATCTAGCAGAGGCTCGAACCTGCAACCTTCCTACTGTGAGGTGACAGTACTACCTACTGCGCCACTGCATCACCATTTCTTTCTTCAGTTATTGTTGAATAGAAGATCTTTAACAATATTGGGAACTGGTAGCAATTAAACTCCATAATATTCTTTGTTCCTATGGAAGTCAATGGTGGTTTCCAAAATATTGATAAAATGTCTAGTTTTGTAGAAAGAAACGTTGGTTTCAGAACAGGTTTGGAGGATGAGTGAATGATGACAGAACTGTAATTTTTTGGCTGAACTATCCCTTTAAGATTACCAATGTTTTTTTTTTTTTGTTGTTTTTTTCCGGATGAACTCTCTTATGCTCTCCAAAAATGCATTTATTCATTAAAAGACAGTAATGGGAGAGAGAGAGTATTAATTTTATGGCCATTTCAGCTTCAATGGCTATGTCATGGCAAAAAAAAAAAAAAAAAAAAACAGATCAAGGTTACCACATTTTATAAATACCACTTTTCTATATCTATAAAAATGTCCTAATAATTAGAAGTCATTAACAGCAATAAAAAATACACAAGTAAAAATATATAAATAATAATAATAATGATAATATAAAAATCTAAAACCGTTTTTTAAGGTTTTCTTTTGATAAAAATTCTACAATTTTAGAAAAAAAAATTTTTCACTTAGTCAAAAATTGTTGTCTGATAACATTAAAAATAGGGCATTACACAAGAATGTGTTTTACAGTTTGGTTTTTGTTGCAATAAAGACATTTTGGGGGTTCTTCTCCTTTGATTAAATGTTCATGTGTGAGTCTCGTGAGTCCAATGCGGCATCTTCTATACACAATCTCATCGTGTCTTGACTTAAAAAATAAATTAGATTTTTTCCCTATTTCTTGCTGAATTTCAACAAGTTTATTTTCTGGGCACTGATCCCATTCTGTTTAAAAGACAGTAATAAAAGTGTTATTGAGTATTAAGTATTATAATAAGTAGTGCTGGGCAAAGATTGATCACGATTAATTGCACCCAAATTAAAAGTTTGTTTTAACATAATAATATATGTGTGTGTTATATATTTATAATACATACACATACATAGAAACAAAACCATACAAAACAATTGTTACATAATTATTAAAATTGATATTTAATTTTAAATAATCTAACTAAAAATAAACATTTTCTGAAATTTGTATACATAATAAGCACAGTATATACACTTAAATTATGTCAATTTTTAGTTCGGATGAGATTAATTTTTGCCCACACTAACTAGAATGTATATTTTAAAAGATTTATTTTGCCTTTATTTTATAAGACAGTAGGATGCCAGGGAATAAAGTGAGAGAGAGATGGGGGACAAAATAGGGAATGGTCCATGAGCTGGGACTCGGGACACCCAGAGCGATTATGTACTATATTTAGAGCAATAAACTCTAAGTTATCAGGGCTATAACAACTAGAAAAAAGCATATCGAATACATTTATTTCCAATGAAAAATATGAACTTTAGGCTGCAACTGGGATTTTTTTACCGTTTAAAAAAAATATAAATTAATTACTCCTAACTTCTGACTGATCTAGTTTTAGAATATTATTTAATTTAGTTTTATTTGGGAACACTTCAAAATACTGGTCTGTTATTTAATGTACTTACTTACATGAACAAACAATTAGTAATACGTTTATTACTGCTTTATTAATCTTCATTAATGTTAGTTAATGTTAAATAACGTTAGTTCATGTTAACTCCCAGTGCATTAACTAATGTTAACAAGCACAACTTTGGATTTTAATAATGCAAGTAATTAATGTACTTACTAACATGAACAAACAATTAGGAATACATTTATAACTGCATTTAATAATCTTCATAAATGTTCATGTTAAATAATGTTAGTTCATGTTAACTCAGTTCATAACTAATGTTTACAAGCACAACTGCATTTTTAAATGCATTACCTGATGCTGAAATATGATTCATAAATGCTTTACAAGACTATTCATACTGCACTAATGTTAGTAAATACATAACCATATCATTAATCAATATTCTAAAGTGTTACTGCTTTTTTTTTTAACTGTTATCGTCTACTGTCATAACATCATCTTGACATTTACTAAAGAAATTAACTGCATGAACAAAAATGACTATAAACTCAACATATTCCAATGCATATATGGAATATGTAATCATATATTGCTGTAATCTCACCTCATGGCTACATTAGAGCCATCAATGACTATGGGTCTGAGTGCGTCTTCGTCCTTCACCAGCTCCTCCTGAGTGTTCATCACTGTTGCTACACTCTGGTTTTGGGTGCTTCTGACTTTACTAGAACCATCCCCGCGTGAAACCAGCGTCGTTGAGGCTGTAGTATCATCTTTATCCTCTGCTTCCCCAGTAGCCTTTATTAGCTCACCCAAAACCTTGTTTGTGTCCGCGTGGAGCCCAAGTTTCAGGAAAGCGGCACGAACCTGAGTTTGGGAAAACCCCAGCTTCAGGAACAGATCGAGCTGAGTCTGAAACTCAGAGCTCAGTTCTGAGGACTCTTCTTGTGTTGGACTGGGCTGAGATGGGTCCATATTAATGCTGGAAGACACAGGAGGTTTGTACGGCGACTTAGGTGCTGAAACCCATGCGGTGGAGGGGTCTATGTCAGAGGTTCCAACACTCGATGGCCAAAGGGGATCCAAATACAACTGTAATGTGGGGATGGTGCTAATTTCAGCACTCATCTCTCTTCCTCTGGAAACCCGTCTTTGTCGGTCACACCTGTTTACAGAAAGTTTAACGATGATGAATTCAGAGATTTATATATAACTTTAGATGACAACATCTGACATCAATTCGAGTTAAATTAAGATTCTTAAATCAGTTTAAAACAACTATAAAAGTATGCTAATAACATTTATATAATAATACATTTAAAAAAACATGATATTAACAATAAATATATAAATCTGGGTAAGGTTGGTTTTATATTCACTCATTCACACTTTCTCCTTAATGATATAACTTGAGAAAAGTATTATTTGCTAACTATAAATGGAATAATCATATTAGCAGCCATGACTATCAAATGACATTGTTCACAGTGAATTTAATAGTGTTGTTTTAAGTCACACTTACATGCGATATTAGACCCAATATTCAAAATAGCGTGGTACACTATATATGTTACACTATATAGGGACGTTGACACAAGTTTTCACAGTTTCTTTACCTCAATAATACATAAACCATTGATTTTATAGCAAACAACTTGTCTAACTTACGTATAGGAATTGTAATCTTCAATTATGAAACTTCAGGCTTACTGCCATGTTACAATTTATAGGTCATATAAGTACTTTAGTCTGAAATGTTAGTACTACATGACCGAAATCACTTTATTTCACTGTTTAGATTGTTTATTCGGGCGCGCTCCCGCATTCCAGCACACGGACGCGCTTTGCTCCATTACTCAACTTTATCAGTTTGTTTACAAAAGTTATATACATTTTAAATAGATAAACTCACGATATATCCACGACTTGCTATTTCACTTTCGTAAATGTCAACGTCAACTGATGGAAAATCAACACAGGGTAACTACAGCTTTGTAGCATATACTTTTCTGAGGAACTTTTAACGTCATGGTTAAAAAGTTTCAAGAAACAAAACATTTATACGAACCTCAATTCTATCTGTGTTCTGAGCCGCCGTCTTGATAATCCAACGAACTCGTATACTTCCTTTCTGTTGAACTCAAATCAGCCAAATACAGCCGACAGTATCGTCACACCTTTATTGAAGAAACCAGGAAGTCAAACACTTGCTGACGTCACGGAGAGTTGCGTTTTTTCTTATTTTTTCCTTGTGTTCAACCGGCTGTGTTTCAAAAGCACATTTTAAATGCCATTGTTTATGTTCTGAATGAACAAACCGCTCAATAAAGTATCTTAAATTAGCATCGCCATTTTAATTATCTTGCAAACCGATTGTAGATTTGTACGTGTTGTGGCTTTGAAGAAATTATTCATTATTTCTGATTTAAGCTTGTTTTTGTTCCACTTGTGTTTATTCCACCTGCTAAGCCTTTGGAAATATGGTAAATAAGCCAAAGTTTGAAAGTTTTACATGTGTCAAATGCACAATGCTGTTCATTTAAGTTCCCATTAGAGTCAAAAGTACGTCATATTTTTGAAGTCATATGAGATCTGTTTCAACTTCCTCTTTTTCTTTCCTAGAAAAACCAGAAGTCATCGACCAATACTGATCTATAGAAACTAGTGTTTACTATAGGCACTATTGTAACCTATTGTTTAAATGACGCTTCTTTACAAAAGGTATTTGATTAATTTGAGGTCAAGCAGATATATTTTTGCATTAGAGTTAGGGTAATTATGTTATTTAACTTTCTTATCCTGCCCCATGCTATATATTTTTTGACTCTCATGGAAACTTTAGCTTAGCTTGTCACCACACCGGCAGCAAAACTTTTTTTCACACATTTTATCTGATTGATATTAACTTGGGGTCATAAATACAAATGTCAAGGGAATAATAGTTACACAATCATGTACAATTTGCTATGTGATACAATAATTTCCTTTGTGGTTTGGAAAAAAGGGAAACCCCTAAGTTGAACACTGACTTAAACCACAGCTAGCGGCTTTGATCACGAAGACTCTGTCTGTCTTCACAAAACAACAAGCTATTTTTACTCGACAAACAAATAAAGAAGGACACAATTCTGCAATGTACTGAATGTTCAGGCATTTTATTTGGCTTACAGGATGGTTATGCTGTATCAGTGTTGTTAGAGATTAAAATGTGGAAGTTTTCAACATCAACACATGGTTTATTCCATGTTTAATCCACTAATAAAGGAGATGGTTTTCGTTTTCGATGAACTTTGCGACATTTTATTTTAATGATTTTTCTATGTCTTGTTTTTTTTGTATGTTTTCCACCTCCTCCATTATCTCCCTCATGATGAGTATGTCCATCACCCTCATGGTGAGTATGTTCATCTCCCTCGTGATGAGTATGTCCATCATCCTCATGGTGAGTATGTTCATCTCCCTCATGGTGAGTATGTTCGTCACCCTCATGGTGAGTATGGTCATCACCCTCATGGTGAGTATGGTCATCACCCTCATGGTGAGTATGGTCATCTCCCTCATGGTGAGTATGTTCGTCACCCTCATGGTGAGTATGGTCATCACCCTCATGGTGAGTATGGTCATCACCCTCATGGTGAGTATGGTCATCTCCTTCATGGTGAGTATGTCCGTCACCCTCATGGTGAGTATGGTCATCTCCTTCATGGTGAGTATGTCCGTCACCCTCATGGTGAGTATGGTCATCTCCCTCATGGTGAGTATGTTCGTCACCCTCATGGTGAGTATGTTCATCACCCTCATGGTGAGTATGTTCATCTCCCTCATGGTGAGTATGTTCATCACCCTCATGGTGAGTATGTTCATCTCCCTCATGGTGAGTATGTTCATCTCCCTCATGGTGAGTATGTTCATCTCCCTCATGGTGAGTATGGTCATCTCCTTCGTGGTGAGTATGGTCATCTACCTCGTGGTGAGTATGGTCATCTCCCTCGTGGTGAGTATGGTCATCTCCCTCGTGGTGAGTATGGTCATCTCCTTCATGGTGAGTATGTTCATCACCCTCATGGTGAGTATGGTCATCTCCCTCGTGGTGAGTATGGTCATCTCCCTCGTGGTGAGTATGGTCATCACCCTCGTGGTGAGTATGGTCATCTCCCTCATGGTGAGTATGGTCATCACCCTCCTGGTGAGTATGGTCATCACCCTCCTGGTGAGTGTGTTCATCTCCCTCATGGTGAGTGTGTTCATCACCCTCATGGTGAGTGTGTTCATCTCCCTCATGGTGAGTATGTTCATCACCCTCATGGTGAGTATGTTCATCACCCTCATGGTGAGTATGGTCATCTCCCTCATGGTGAGTATGGTCATCACCCTCCTGGTGAGTATGGTCATCTCCCTCATGGTGAGTATGGTCATCTCCCTCATGGTGAGTATGGTCATCACCCTCCTGGTGAGTATGGTCATCACCCCCATGGTGAGTTTGTTCATCTCCTTCATGGTGAGTATGTTCATCACCCTCATGGTGAGTATGGTCATCTCCCTCATGGTGAGTATGTTCATCACCCTCATGGTGAGTATGTTCATCACCCTCATGGTGAGTATGTTCATCACCCTCATGGTGAGTATGTTCATCACCCTCATGGTGAGTATGTTCATCACCCTCATGGTGAGTATGGTCATCACCCTCATGGTGAGTATGTTCATCACCCTCATGGTGAGTATGGTCATCTCCCTCATGGTGAGTATGTTCATCACCCTCATGGTGAGTATGGTCATCTCCCTCATGGTGAGTGTGTTCATCTCCCTCATGGTGAGTGTGTTCATCACCCTCATGGTGAGTGTGTTCATCTCCCTCATGGTGAGTATGTTCATCACCCTCATGGTGAGTATCTTCACCTCCACCATCATCTCCTCCAGTTTTTTCACCTCCTGGAGTAGAATTGGGTAGGGCGACATCATCTTTGCTACTTGTGTCATCTACTAACTTTGCCCCCTGTTCTAATTTCCCATTAAAATTGATGATTGTTTCAATGACCTTTGGACCAGGGAAGTCCATGGCAATTATTCCTACACAATTTGGTCTACTGGTGTCCCCTTTAAGATCCAGGAGGTAATCGTCGACAGGTTTATTCAGTGTTTTTGCGATTTCTAGCGGGTCCTCTGATTCTCCTTTGGCCCCGGTGTATGAGAGCCTCATCTCCCGATCACAGTTTTCTGAAGCTAACTTGATGTTTTGTCTCATTTGCGTTTCTTTTGCATCTCCATCCAGCTCTGTTATTTGAATGGGAAGTCCTAATTTTAATGTTGAACTCTGAATCAAGACTATCTTGCCTCTCACCTGGCCCAATGTTGGAATCCCTTTGCTTTCCCACAATTCACTTTTTTTACGGTTTAACTTTTCAGTGACTTGAGCAACAGCACCCTCATCTGGAGTGATTCTCAGCAACACCGTCTCTGAGTCCTGCTTTGCAAGAAATGTCAGCAGAGTTTTCAAGACATAAGAAAGTGTCTCTGATTCCTGGACCCCTTCAGACCCATCATACTTGATGGTGTTTGAGGACACAGACAATTCAAAAAAACGAACGCCGGCATCAAGCTGGTTGTGCAGAACCCAGGACTGAAACCTTGGTTTGGACGTTTTTAAGTGTTTGCTGCTTTGGTGTGTCCCAGGGATTGATATAGATGACAGAAGCCTGCTATCCTCTAATTTCTCCATCCACTTGTGCTTAATATACTTGCGACTGAGGGATTCAGAACTGCTGACATGTTTTTTAGCCTCACAATTACAGAGCAACACCCTGCAGGATACACAAAAAACAAAACAGAAGAGTAATGAATTAATTATGCCAATACTTTACTCACAGATCCAATACATCTAAATGTTTTCATTTCTCATTCAGTATTACTCAACTTACACTAGGAATACAGAAAAGTACTGAAGGTTCCCCATTGTTCCTAGCTTCCTTCTGTAACGCCTTCTGGGGGAAAAACATTGAACATTGCTACTGTAAAACATTTAATTCTTTCATGTGCAGTCATAAAATTCTTTAAGATCACCTTTAAATGTGAGCAAAATCCAGACTTCAGTAGTTCCACATGTTAAAAGAACAAGAGTTTCCCTGCTAAAAGTAAACAAATGTGCATTTAGCCAGCATGTAACATTGCCAAACTACAAATACTTCATAAAGTGAGTAGACTACTTACCTGACAGTCCAAGAATTGGTGATGTTGGCAGTCTTTCCCTTTGTCATGTACTTTACATCCTTAACAGATGCAGCTCTACAGCATTTGACTTAATTTGCCTATACAGTGCATGTAAAATGAAATAGTTTGCATCCATTCACTATAAACAGATGGCGTATGAAATTAATAGAAACCTTTATAACTGACAGGTGAATTCAACTGCAATTATGCGGTAAATTTACCATGAATAGTATTTACAGTAGGCCTATTTTATTTAATCAGACCACAACACTGTACTGTAAATTATGAAAAGCAATGCATATTTATTAGCCAAAACAATTGTTTGCTGTTTGACTTTTACTTTCATCTTTTCACAAAGAAAGATGCTTTGAAGAAAGCGGGAATCCGGTAACCATTGGCTTCCACAGTATTTGTTTTTCCTATAATGGAAGTCAATGGTTAAATGTTTTCATCATTCTTCAAAATATCTTCTTTTGTTTTCAACAGAATAAAACAAAACATACAAATTTGTAAGGGAAAGTAAATAGTGAGTAAAACTGCTATTTTAAAATCTTATCTTTCAGGGTAGAATCGACTTTATTTCTGTAACTGGAACAATTCAATAAAACAAAACATCATTAAAATGTTTAAATTATCTGAGAAAAAAGTACACAACAACAACATGTTTCTAAAATTAGGATAATTAAAATCATTAACGCACGATGCATGCATTAAATACGGTATATTAAAAAATACCAAGGAATAAGCATGCTAATAATCCTGCGATGACAGGTGTTTAAGAGCGCGCGCGCGCACTGGAGCAGTGGGTCAGCGCGGTATTAAGTGACGTCATAATGCCCCGCTAGAAGCGCTCGCTTTTGATGTGACCGTCTGCAGAGAAAGCAAGAAGAAAATGAACTTCAGTAACCAATTTATGTAACCAAAACGTACAAAAGCTAATCCAACATGTCTCAGAGAACTCTTCCTTTGCTCATTATAAACCTCGGCGGGGAAATGATCTACATTCTGGATCAGCGCCTCCGAGCGCCGGATGAAAGCGATGAAAAAACTCAGAGAGGTAACCAACAGTAGACCACAGTAGCTGCTAAACGAACAACTCCTGCCTTAGGAGACTACCAAAAACATTCAATAGCCTGGCGTGTCGACACATTCATTTATATGACAAAACATGTATAATATAGTTTCTTATATCTCAAGATAGCCTAAATAAAGTGCAGATGAAAAACTGAAGGCACACTTGTGAGTAACCACTCGTAGTCAGATGTTAATCATATTGGATCTATGGTATTTTTAGTCTTTTTTTGTGCTGGTCTGACAATATAACCAATTAAACAAACAAGCATATAACATAAACTGTCTGTCAGCTTTCATAGGTATTTTTGTATATTTGTGTATGACCACACATTTCTAAAAGGCCAAATACGATTTCAAAGTTTGTTTTAAGGGAATTTAGTACACAATAACCTGAAATTTGAGGCAGAAACACAAACCAGAAATAAATAAAACATTGAAACAGGCTTTCAACTAAAACCTTATTAGTAAATATACAGCAGGAGGTAATTTGTTACAGACAGCTTCAGGTACTCTGTTAAATAAATGAAGGTTCATGTCTGTGTTGCAGGCTGTTGGACAGAGGATGACCGGAAAAGAGGTACATTTCCTTTTTTTTTGTAACATTTGTTATGTTACATTCTGTAAAACACACACAAAAAAAAAAAAATCTGTTGAACACAAAAGAAGATATTTTGTTGAAAAGCTGGAAACCGGTAACCATTGACTTTTACAGTATTTGTTTTTCCCTTAATGGAAGTCAATGGTTACAGGTTTTTATCATTCTTTAAAATATCTTCTTTTGTGTTCAATAGAATAAAAAAAAAACACATAAAGGTTTGTAGGCGATGTGGTGGCGCAGTAGGTAGTGATGTCGCCTCACAGCAAGAAGGTTGCTGGTTCGAGCCTCGGTTGGGTCAGTTGGCGTTTCTGTGAGGAGTTTGCATGTTCTCCCTGCGTTCGTGTGGGTTTCCTCCGGGTGCTCCGGTTTCCCTCACAGTCCAAAGACATGCGGTACAGGTGAATTGGGTAAGCTAAATTGTCCGTAGTGTATGAGTGTGAATGAGTGTGTGTGTGGATGTTTCCCAGAGATTTGTTATGGCTAAAAGAGAATCCGCTGCGTAAAAACGTGTTGGATAAGTTGGCGGTTCATTCCGCAGTGGCGACCCCTTCTAAAGAAAGGAACTAAACCGAAAAGAAAATGAATGAATGCAAAAAGATTTGTAAGGGAGAGTAAATAGTGAGTGCATTTTTATTTTTAGATGAAATTCCCCTTTAATGCAGCATAATGGAGCTTCTACCCATTTTCTTTGTCCTTTTGTGAGATGTTAAAGATGTTGGCCTTGTCTTAATATTTCTCCCTCATCTTTCTCATTCTCTTTATGCAGTTATGAATGATATAGTGAGCACTATGTTTAGTAAAGTGTTTCTGGAGGAGCTCTTGCGGCCGCAGGACCTGTACTCTCACCGAGCCCTGCGGACAGTGTTAACTCGGATAGCACACACATCTATTATGCGTCTCAATCCGGCAAGCATGGACAAGGTATGAACTCACCCTTTTCATTACAGAACTCACTTCATTACTGTTATGCAAATGTATAAAAGTTTGTATCGATAAGACATTTTATGCATCGCTTTTTTATTGCCAGCATTAAAACAGCTTATAATGAAAATTATGAAACAAAAAGCGTAATCTTCCCTAATTAAACTATACATAGTGTAAATATTATTCAATTATTATACTGTTTTTATATGCTGTATATTATTTAATAAACAAAATATGTGTATTATCATTCATTTTTTACACAGTCGATGCTCTTCCAGCTGCAACACTGTTGTGGGAAACACCCATAAATACTTATTCACAAACACACACACACACACTCATACACTATGGCCAATTTAGCTTATTCAACTCCCCTATAGACTCTCAGAAATAAAGGTTTGTGAGCTGTCACTGGGGTGGTACCTCTTCGAAAGGTACAAATTTGTACCTAAAAGATCCATATTAATAGCTTAAGAGTACATATTAGTACCTAAACATTTTAAGAGGAACACTTTTGTACTTTTTAGGTAATAATATGCACCCTTGAGGTATTAATATGGACCTTTTAGGTACAAATTTGTACCTTTCGAAAAGGTACCACCCCAGTGACAGCTCACGTACCTGTATTTCTGAGAGTGCAGCGCATGTGTTTGGACTGTGGGGATAACCGGAGCCCCCGGAGGAAACCCACACCAACACGGGGAGAACATGCAGCAGCATCAATAGTAATACAATCATGGTATTAGTATATTAAATATGACTTGAATGCATGGTTATGTGGCTGAAAGATGTTCTCATCTCTCTAATTCTGTTTTCTTAATCGCAGCTGTACGATTTGATGACCATGGCCTTTAAGTATCAGCTGGTTTTGTGTCCACGTCCACAAGATTTACTGCTGATCACCTTCAACCACACAGACGCCATTAAGGAACTGGTAAAGGATAATCCCAGCCTTGTTAACCAGATCAATGAAGCCCAGCGGCTGCTTATTGAGGTAAACTCCCACTGCATTGCAAAACGTCAAACACCGGATTAACGTAAACACAATGCTTCAACTTGTTACACTTAAATTAATTCAGTTTTTTTTTTACTTATTTCGAATTAGTGTAGTTTGCATTAACAAATTATTTGAATTTTGTTTTTAAGATGATTTAGTTTAGGTAATATTTAGTTTTTATAGTGTTTCTCTAATCAAATACTTTCTTTCATTGTGTGCAAATAATGTGTGCGCTTTTAATAATTTTTCAAATACTTCACAAGTGCTGTTTAACATATTTTTAAACATAATAGTTTTATTTACTCTATTTATTTAATAGTTAACTTTATTAACTATTTATTTGATCTTAGCTATGATGACAGTACCTTACATTTTACTCTTTATTGTTCAGGATAATAGCACTTTAGTAGCCTAAAGTGCAATATAAAGCCTTATTAGGGTTAGTTAGGTTAAAGGTGCTGTATGTAAGTTTTTGACTCTTCTAAAGCATCAACATATCATATTATGTTTGCATGTATTTAAGAAACATACTAAGTGATATACTTGTTTATCTGAAAAACAATGCTAAAGTCAGATATTCTGCTTTAAAAATGTGCGTTACGAGCCAGAACGTCAGTCTTTGTTTTGGTCTCTTTAACTCAGCCGCTGCCAGTTTAATCACTTATATTTCAGCACTCCGGGTTGCCTTGTTGGAAAACTGCGTATTTCGTTCATTCAGTCAGGAAGGTTCTCAAAGCATGTATCTGCGACTGAAATGCAACCTCCCGTGGATAGTTACAGACTGCGAAATTACTGCAAAAATACAACTGAAATGTAAATACAGTCATTCAAAAGCACAGAATAGCTCACTCGCTGCACTCCAACGAAATGGTAAGGTTTATAATCTAATTAATACATGTTAAACCTCTTTAACATTATTAAATGTACAGGCTAAATCCCTGATATGTGTTGGCTTGCACTGAGTCACAGTTCTGAGGTTCTAATTCAGGCGTATTATTTTATTTTCAAGTTCTGCGGGGAACTATCTGCTGCTGTTTTTAGTAGTATGGTAGTAAATGTCATGTAAAATGGCATTTAAAATCATATTATTAGCATTTAACAATAAATAAAGCACATGAGGTGTACCTGAGTTCATTGTGAGTTTTCTGTTGTTCAGCTGCAAAAAACAAGCCGTTACTAAAATATATATTTCAGGTGTTGGTTAGGACAAAAACTCCTACTGGGTGGCCTTGCTTTTATTTATAACATGACCTAAATCAACCTTGATAGTCAGGCTCGCTCCTGTTGGTGTCTTTAATCTGGCAACCTGTACTTGCATGTGTTTTGAACCAGGCGTGCAATACCTAGTTCAACCACTGGGTGTCAAACTTACATGCTGCACCTTTAATTAGGCAAGTCACTATAGGCAACAGTGGTTTGTGCTGTAGACCAGTGATTCTCAAACTTTTTTTATCAAGTACCACCTCAGAAAAAAATTGTCTCTCCAAGTACCACCAAAATGAGAAGTATTGAAATACAGTAGCTTAGTAGGCCCAGTAAAGCAGCTACAACTCTGCACAGTTAAAAAATGTGGCAGATTACCTCAGAAATATAGGCAATATGTCATATATGACATATTATATACATAATTTTTGATACTTTTTGAAATGTGTAGCATGTACAAGACATTTTTTATTTCTCCGCGTACCACTAGAAGGAAACCTGCGTACCACTAGTGGTACACGTACCACAGTTTGAGAACCACTGCTGTAGACGATTGAAAAATCTATATTTCTGTAGGCGGCTTATAATATTGACCATAAAAATGCTTTTATTCCAGCTAAACTAACAGTCATAAGTCTCTCTCCAGAATAATATTAATATTTTTAACCCAGGCTCATTCTAAAAACGTACTCCTGCGGACGTTTCTGGAGACCGCAAATTATGTAGCCGGAGATACGTATGGCTGCATTTCATTTTTTAAGCGAACGCTACGGGGCGGTGTAACGCCGTTCCTTTTCGCGCTCGCCAGCTGACCACTTACCTCCGTGTGGAGGGCTTTTCTGCCACAACCACTTTGTCCGGTTAGCTCGTCGTGCACGTCGGCGGACTTGAGATGCAGAGGGGAACTGACCACAACGACGAAGACGACCGGACTCGAGTCCGGGGAAGAGCGGTTCCAGAAATCAGGTAATACAAAAACAGAATCCAAAAAATAAAGTGAACAAGTCAATACCAGGCTGAAAATGTGGTCAAATCCGAAAACGTGGTAGAAATCAGACGAGGGCTTTTCTTTTTCTGGATGGATTTTTTTTGTAAATTGTTGGTTTGGTTTAGGGAAGCAAGCAGGGGGCGGGTCAATCAGTAAAACTGCTTGAGTTTAGGGAAGGAGGAGGAGGATGGGTCGGCCGATTGGCCGGTCGCCCAGTCAATCATTCAGCCAGTCGGACAAACAGTCGTTCGGAAGCGGCTTCTTGTGGGTTTATGCGAGAATGGCATGGGTGCGAACGGCACTCGCAAGAGATGATCGAGATGCAAAAAAGCGCGCACAGCGCCCTCTCGCGGATTCGCGAAACAAAAACTGCACAAATACGTACCTCCCGGGACATATTTCGCTGTCGAAACGTCCACGGGACTGTTTTCAGAATGTGCTTGGGTTAAATATTTTGAATTCAACTGTATATCACTACATCCCTTTTATAATTTTTTTAGGTTAACTTGTGCTTATGTTATGAAGTAACTAGAGAACAAGTTGCTTTTCTGTGAAAGTGTTATTAAAAGGCTCTTCTTCCAAGGTATACACACCCTTATCCGACGGAGAGCTTCAACTCATCAGGCACACACTGCTGCTTCTCTTTCAAGATATGCAAATCAGGGTGAGTGAATGCTTCTTACCTGTGAAGTCTATTATTCTGAGTGTTTGCAGTGGCTTGCTGCCAGGCCATACGGTTATATGCAAATCATCTCATGACATTTATGTAAGAACGTTCAGGCTAGGTTATTGCCAAGTATGCATAATGAAACTGATTTCATGACATTTTTTTTATTCAGGTTTCAATTTTCTTGAAAGAAAAAATTCAGAATCCAAATGGGCACTTTGTGCTGCAGACTTCAGGGCCGGTGCCTTACGGATTTCAGGTTCCTGGTTTAATAAGGTAAAGAAGACGAAAGGTTATAAATGTATACTATTACTATATTAATATATATATATATATATATATATATATATATATATATATATATATATATATATATATATATATATATATATATATATATATATATATAATGAAATATAATTATAGTACCTTTTAACTGGAAAACACCATTTAAGTAACTTCAATCAATTATAAGTTTATATATATTAAGCACGTTTCTTTTTTACATTTTAAAGTATTTGTTAAAAAATCTACCCATCCATATGTGATCATTTTTCTCAATTTATTTAGAATGGAAATGTTGATTTAGAAAACAAATATGTATTGCTGAATGAAATGAAAATGTAAACGTTGTACTTTCAACATTGCAACGTTCTCACAATGCTGTTGTTCATGTTTTGTCTCCATTACCATAATGGCATATAATATTGTGCTCATATTAGAGTGTATTAAAGTCTATGGATGAACAATGTTTTTTGTGACATTACAACTAAACAATAGAGCATAATAAGAAATTATAATTTTTTTTTCTCTTGTCTATACAGTATATATTGTCATAGACAATCTTGTCTTGCAGGTTGTTTAATGCAAAAGGCAGAGAGGTGACGAGGACCAGATTCCCCAGTGGAGGAAGCTACACGAGCGCTTTAAACCCGGGATCATTGGACCTCTATGGAGACAGGGTCACACTTCTGGGCACCAACATGTAAATATCAACATTAATAATTAGGGATTAAGGATACTGTAACTAGAATAAAATACTATATACAATTTATATATACATTATACAGTTTTAGATACACAGTTTATATATGGTATATATACAGTTTATATAAATAAATTGTAATCAAAATATTTTATTAAAAAAATATTTCAATTAATTACATAGAATATAAAATATGCGACTTTTAATTAAAATTTTGTCTGAATTAAAAAAAAACTTTTGTCCCTCAAAAAACTCCAGAATTGTGTTGATTTGACTTCTTCTAAATAAGTAGTCTGAACAAGCAGCAAAATTATTTTTAAGTGAGTAAAACTGTGTTTTTTTACATTATTAAATTAAAAATTATTTAATTTTATTAAAAGATCATTAATAATCAGGGTTATTCCACCAGATATTGACTTCTTAACACAATGCTAAAGTTTTAACTTAATAAAAGTTGTAAAAATGAACATGACATACATTATAAACCAAAACATTGGAAGAAATATCAGTAGTAGTTTTATACTCCATGTGTTTTGTTAAGCAATTTGTTATCTAATTAAATAAATACATGACATGATTAATTCATTTATAATAACATTAATTTAATCATGTTTTTTTTATTAATGATTAATTTGGTTGAGAAGACCCCACAGGCTTCAATACTAACTAATCTAGTGTATACACACAAATATATTATTGTGTATATATAATATATTATTGTTTTATTAGTTGCTGGAGTGAATAATCTCTGGTGACCTCTGCACAGGTACAGCACACCCTCACCTGAAGACATGAACCCGTCATCCACAAACACCAGCAGAGGGAAGCCAAAGCAGGTACAACCCTTACTGCAGGCTCCACGGCAGTTTCCAGGAGTACAGCTCACACTGAAGTAAAATAAACAAGAACATACATACAGTTGAAGTCTGAATTATTAGCCCCCCTGAATTATTAGCCTCCCTGTTTATTTTTTCCCCAATTTCTGTTAAAGGGAGTTTTTTCAACACATTCCTAATCATAATAGTATTAATAACTCATTTCTAATAACTGATTTATTTTATCTTTGCCATGATGACAATAAATAATATTTTACTAGATTTTTTCACGACACTTCCATACACGTTATATATTTAAAGGCTTAACTAGGTAAATTAGGCAGGTTAGTAATTAGGCAAGTAATCAGGCAAGTTATTATATAACAATAGTTTGTTCTGTAGACTATTGAGGAAAAATATGGCTTAAAGGGGCTAATAATTTTGTCCCTAAAATGGTGTTTAAAAAATTAAAAACTGCTTTTATTCTAGCCGAAATAAAACAAATAAGACTTTCTCCAGAAGAAAAAACATTATCAGACATACTGTGAAAATTTCCTTGCTCTGTTAAACATCATTTGGAAAATATTTAAAAAAAAGAAGAAAAAATTAAAGGTGGCTAATAATTCTGACTTTAATTCAATTCAATTCAATTCAGCTTTATTTGTATAGCGCTTTTACAATGTAGATTGTGTCAAAGCAGCTTCACATAAATGGTCATAGTAACTGGAACAGTGTGGTCCAGGTTTTAGTGTTTAAGTTCAGTTCAGTTCAGTTCAGTTTAGCTCAGTTCAGTGTGATTTAATCATTACTGAGAGTTCAAACACTGAAGAGCAAATTCATCGATGCGTAGCTCTACCAATCCTGAACCATGCGAGGCAGTGGCGACAGCAGAGAGGGAAAAAAAAACTTCACCTGATGGGAGTGAAGAAAAAAAACCTTGAGAACCAGACTCAGTTTGGCACGACCATTTTAATTTCTCCGCTGGCCAAAAGTCTTGTGCAGAGCTTCATTCGCCATGGATACTGTAATACATTAATATAATTAATATTAGTGGATACTGTAATACATTAATATAATTAATATTAGTGGATACTGTAATACATTAATATAATTAATATAATTTTACAATAAGGTTCCATTAGTTCATGGTTTTTAATGTATTTATTAACATGAACTAATAATAAACAATATTTGTACAGCAATTATTAACAATAGTTCAACATTTATTAATACCTTAATAAAATATTGTGCTTGTTAACATTAGTTAACGCACTGTTTATTAACAAGAAATAACAATAAATGACTGTATCTTCCTTAAATAAGATCACAACAATGAACGAATTCTGTAATAAGTGTGCTGCTCATTATGTATTTATGTTAGTAAATTATATTCACTGAGAAATGGATCTAAATATTTGGTCTTACTTTATATTAAGTGTCCTTAACTACTATGTACTTGCATCAAAAAAATAAATACAATGTACTTACTGTGTTTATAATGTATTTGAGAACACTTGTGGTGCTTTTGAGTTGGGATAGAGGTTGGGTTATGGACAGGTTTGGTGGTATGGGTAGGTTTAAGGGTGAGTTAAGGTGTAAGGGATGGTCAACAGTGCATTTACAAATGTTATTACAAAAGTTAATTATAGATGTAATTACATACATGTATTTAATCAAGCATAAGTACACAGTAAATACATGTATTTACACAATAAGTACATTGTTACAAACTATTAACTCCTATGCAAGTACATATTAGTTAAGGCCACTTAATATAAAGTGGGACCAACTATTCATTTTCAAAATGGGGTAGTAATTTATGCTGAACACTGTACATATTGCATTGTCATTTTGCATTTAACTTTAAAAAATTGCCACTGCATGTGCTTCCATAATTGTACAATGTGACCTAAACAATATATTGGAAAGTAGCATGAGGTTTTATCATTACACCTCAAGGCTCTCTGAATGTCATTGTATTTTGTTTGAAAATCAGGCAGATTCTACACCCAATCCTTTGGCCACAGAGGAGCTCAATCTGCTGGCTAAACTGATGGGAGGAATGGAGGTGCAGAAGCTCTCCAATGTGGACGCTGCTTTCAGAGTCAACCTGCTGGCTTTAAACCAGGAGGAGGAGAGCAGGTGAGCGTTACTAATCCAAGCATAATCCTGCCAAGTCCACACACAAGCTCCACAGCAAGCTCAATTTACTGTTGTGCTTTTAAATACACACAAAACATAATGCGTAGGAATAAATTCTATGTTTATGACGGAAATACAGTAATATTTAAAAGAGAATTACATTAATGGGTCACAGTTTACAATTAGGTGTCAATGTACTAGCATAAAATAATAATAAACAATACTTGTGGAGCATTTAATAATCATAGTTCAACATTTACTAATGCATTATTAAAATCCAAATTCATTCTTGTTAACATTAGTTAATGCACCATGAGTTACTAACAATGAACAACTTTATTTTTGTTAACTAACATGAACAAATATTGTAATAAATGTGTTGTTTATTGTCTGTTCATGCAAGTAAAGGCAACCTTAATATTTATTAAGATCTTATTGTATGGTTACCAATAAATATTTTATTTGTTTTAACATAAACCTGGAGGAGGAGAGCAGGTGAGCATTACTAGTCCAAGCCTAATCCTGCCAAGTCCACACCCTAGACTGTAAAATATAGGTCCACACACAAGCTCCACCACATGCTCAATTTACTGTTGTGCTTTTAAATACACACAAAACATAATGCATAGAAAAAAATGCTATGTTTATGAAGGAAATATAGTAATATTTAAAAGAGAATTACAATGTTGGGTCACACTTTACAATTAGGTTTCAACAGAACTAAAACTAAAACTAAACTACATTTACATTTAGCCATTTAGCAGACGCTTTTATCCAAAGCGACTTACAAATGAGGACAAGGAAGCAATTTACACAACTATAAGAGCAACAATGAATAAGTGCTATAGGCAAGTTTCAGGTCTGTAAAGTCTAAGAAGGAAAGTATTCGTAATTTTTTTTTTTTTTTTTTGAGTACAGTTAGTGGTATATCCAGAGACGCAATTGCAGATTAGGAAGGGAAGTGGAGACTAAATAGTTGAGTTTTTAGTCATTTCTTGAAGACAGCGAGTGACTCTGCCGTTCTGATGCAGTTAGGGAGTTCATTCCACCAACTGGGCAGATTGAACGCGAGCGTTCGGGAAAGTGATTTCTTCCCTCTTTGGGATGGAACCACGAGGCGACGTTCATTCACAGAACGCAAGTTTCTGGAGGGCACATAGATCTGCAGCAGTGAGAGCAGATAAGAAGGAGCAAAGCCACACTGTAATCCCGAATAAGTTGACAAAACTCAAAAAATTTGAGGTAATCAGTTACGTCAAATTTTTTAAGTTATGTAATTATCTATTTTAAGTAAACAGAAACATTCAGTTTTGAGTTTGTTGTACTCATGCAAGACACTTCACCTAACTTAAAATACCCAAGTTACTCAGCTTATACGTTTTAATTGCAATTAACTTAATTGTTTTAATTTTTCCAAACTTTAAATACTTAGTCACCCAGCTCATACATTTTAATACCAATTAACTTAATTGCTTTAATTTCTTTCAACTTTAAATACTTAAATCACCCAGCTCATACATTTTAATAGCAATTAACTTATTTTTAATTATTTATCTCACCTTTACATACTTAGTCACCCAGCTCATACATTTTGATAGCATTTTTTAAAATTAACTTCTCCATCGTCAGTTTCACAAATAAAATTAGCCATTATTTTAATCTTTAAACCCCATAAATCTGTGAAAATAAATCTGTAATTTAAAACACACAGACAATACCATTTTAGACATTTATTTTTAAAGAAAAAATGTCCAACAATACTTACAAATTTGTCTCCTATGCAATTACAAATGTCTTAAAACGATAAAAACTATTAGACATAAAAAGATTGAAAATGAACACTATTCTGAAATAATAAAAATTACCCACAATGTAAATATGATATCAGACATAAGAGCCTCAAGAAAAAACAACTATAAGTTTGATAAAATTTAATAATACATAAATAAGTGTAAAACTTAGTCTTAAGGCATTCGTTAAAAAAATAATAAGTGCACATTCTGTGAAGTGACTCGTTTAGTGTAAACTACACAGAAACTGTATATATCGTTGAAGTCAGAATCATTCGCCCCCCTTTATTTTTTCCCCCAATTTCTGTTTAACGTAGAGCAGTTTACATATATATATATATATATATATATATATATATATATATATATATATATATATATATATATATATATATATATATATATATATATATATATATATTCAGTCTTGGTTGAACTATGATTCTGTCATTTACTTATTCCAAACCTGTTTGAGTTTCTTTCTTCTGTTGAACACTTAAAAGGTTATTTTTGACCAAAAAAAAAAAAAAAAAAAGCTGAGACCTGTAACCACCGATTTCCACAGTATTTGTTTTCCTATTAGAAAGTCAGTGGTTACAGGTTGTCAGCTTTACTTAACTTTTGAGTTCAACAGAAGCAAGAAATTCAAGCAGGTTTGGGACAAGTGAAGAGTTAGTAAATGACAGAATTTTACATTTGGACAAACTATCCCTATATATAATAAAATGCACCCTTACCAATTAAAGGTAAATAAATGTTTTGAAGTTACTACCCCAGAGACAGTCTTTATTAAGTAAAAAAAAAAAAGCTCTACATCAACTCATTCTTTAAGGTTTCCATGCTAGGAGACTTTTTATTTTCCATCATCCATGCCAAGCAAAACTTTTTGCACAAGTTCAAAGTCCTTTACTATATATTATGTGAAGAGCATACATTAATCCATACAAGACAAGAAAGGTCTGGAAGTGTGCTGTGGGTGGTGTCCAATTCATTCTTCAGGACAACAGAGACCCTCAGTGAATGCAGGGCCAATAAAGCATCTTCAGTCAGCAGGATTATCAATCTAAAAATATAATTCAAGGATATTAATGTAAGGACAGTATCAAAATGACTGAGCCAATATTACATGATTCATCAACTTTTCGTGATTACAAATATGTTAAGTAAAAGTTTTCAAAACTTTCATCTTTTCATTAAACATGCCTAATTGTGAAAAGAATGAATGAAGTCTTACCAGGGTGTTCCTAAAGAATCTTAAGTCACGCTCACGCAGCAAGACCAAAAGACCTCTGATAACAGTAGTCCGTCATGAACTGACATCATGCAGTTCCTGGAAATCAAGAATCAATTTTTTAAAAATTAAAAAAAAAAAAAAAAATTCTAATTATATTTTAATGTATACTTTAACACGTGACCCCAAACATACCTGCTCATCATAAACCTTTAAAAGATTAGCCAGGGTATCTGCTGTCTTGCCAGTTTTGGATGCTGTTTGCCTTGAAATTGTCATCAAATGAAATAGGTGGTGGTCCAGTTGTGCAAAGAATTTGTGGGGAAAATTCTCATTTGTAACATGTTGGTACTCTGCAAACAGCAAAAAGAAACAAGAGAATTTCATAAAACAAACCCACACCACAAAATATACAATTCTAGAAAAAAATTTATTAATATTATTATTATGTTTCATTTACTTATCTATTTTTTACCTCAGATGAAAATCAGGTGTTGATCAGATGTTGAAAGCAGGATCTTCATGTTGTAAACTGAACTCAAGGTCTAGCTGAAGTTTCACTTTCCTTGCTGCAAAAGTATCATTGATAAATACACTGTAATATTTATTTTATCTGGATATGCCAGGCATAGTAGTACAAAATAAATATTTTAACCACCTTTCACATGCCTCCATTTAAGAACATCACTGGGCTCACAGATTTTGAGTTAATGAAACTTTAAAGAGACATTTTGTATGAATTCAACCCAGCAGAATTGTTCACCTTACTTGAAAGATTAAATTTTTTCAAACTCAAAAATAAGAAAAAGTTCTAAATACTCATCAAGGTTAATTAAGATAAACGAATTTTAATGATTTAAGTTAATAGAACTCAATTCAATTAATTAGTTACAGCATTAGGGTTTACAGTGCAGAAGTCGCTTTGTAGGCAAACATCAGAGCTTTGAATTTGATGCGAGCAGCAACTGGCAGCCAGTGCAAACGGATGAGCAGCGGAGTGACATGTGCTCGTTTAGGTTCATTGAAGACCACTCGTGCTGCTGCATTCTGGAGCAGCTGAAGAGGCTTGATAGAGTTAGCTGAAAGCCCGGCTAGTAGAGAGTTGCAGTAATCCAGTTTGGAGAGAACAAGAGCTTGAACAAGGAGTTAAACTAGAACTAAAATGAATGAATATTGTAATAAATGTGTTGTTCATTGTCTGTTCATGCTAGTCAATGCAACCTTAATATTTATTAAGATTTTATTGTATGGTTACCAATAAATATTTAGTTTTAACATACAATTGCAAATAATTAAAAATATAAAACAAATTAAAAGTCCACTTGAAAATTCTCTGGATTTGGCAGGTTTTTCTATAAAGGTCAGATAACATTTCTTCCAGTTCTCAAATAATAATGATTTTACATTATCACTCTTTTTTATGCCACCAGAAAATTTTAGTTTTAATATTTAAGCGGAAATCATGATAGCATTGAACAGTCTATGGTAATTAAAAAATTCTGAAGATTTATTTAGCAAGCATGCATTAATTTACTACATTTTTTCATTCTTCAAATATCCCTGGGGGAAAAAACAACAACGTTTCCTTAAACTACTGCAACATTCAACATTAAAAATAAACATCATTATAAATAATAATCAACAATAAGTTCCACATCAGCATATTAGGATGATTTCTTATGAATAATTTGTCACTGAAAACATCAGTGTGAATAGGAATGAATTAAAAATAATTTTTGCTCTATTACTGGTTATATTACTCAAATAAATGCATCCTGTCAGCATAATCCCTTAATCATACTTAATTATTCCAAACAGTTGACCTACAGAAAGCCTGATTCAAAAAAATCACAGACGAAAATTCCCATTGCTATGAATAACCAAATATCTTTCATTGCTTTTCAGTGGAACTTCAGAAGGAACTGATCAACACTCATCAGCAGTCATTAACATACAAGCCACGCAGGTGTCACTCACTTCACTAAACCTCCTCATATCCTCGTTTTGCTTTATTCTGTTGCACATGGGCGGATACGTTTTTTTTTGCTAACAGTCAAATCTTTCTTAGAAAGAATCACAGGTGTCACTCCAGGGCTTTTGGCTCATGATTTTAATGCCATCCAAAAGGAGGTTACCAGAAAGTAAACAAGCAACAACACATTTGTCACCTTTGTCACATTTGTTTTATTAGAACAATCAAATAAAATTACAGGGTGGCACGGTGGCTCAGCCCTGTCACCTCACAGCAAAAAGGTCACTAGTTTGAGTCCCGGCGGGGTCAGTTGGCATTTCTGTGTGGAGTTTGCACTGAAAAAACCTACATTGCAATATTTTTATTTTCTGCGATTTATATTTCACAAGTTAATTAATCAACGTAATAATTTTAGATTGATTGGGATGATTTTGTAGCATTTGCATAAAATATAATAAACAAGCTACAAGCAGAGATGAAGTAGAGCAAATATACAAATGAAGGAGTCTAAAACTATACAGGTACAGAAATACAAGAATCAAATGTACGATAAAGCTGTATATTCTTTATTGGTAAATAATGGGGTATATGCCGAAGCATGCTAATAGGACTTTTAATTTGCCAGTAACCTGGGTTAAGCGCTTCCGGCGAATTGAATGCCAACGCAAAATCCGGTTCGTTTAAGGTCTGTTTTCTTTAAAAATGAGCGATCTCCACTAGCTGAGTGATATCCGATGTTAAGTGGGTCTCAGATTGTACAAGAAGCACTGCATTAAATTACATTTCCCCCGCCTTGTCTTTATAATATGAGCATTTATTTTACCCCAGTATATTCAATTGAGCTTCTGCGTTAGCCTGCCGATTCTGACGGGCGCATGCGAGTAAACCGCTTTTTGTCTCGTTTTACGCTTGAGCAACCAAATAAATGCTTAAGTGTATTTAACTGAATGTATTTTAATGACATAACAACATCGATGCTGTATAAGGAACCGTATAAAATGGAAAAAAGTTCACAATAACAGGTCACCGGAAGTGTATCAGCATGGGAACAGCCCTAGCTCGGCATATACCCTATTAAGCGCAATTCCTTTTTGTTAAAGCTACAAACTTAATAGTTCATTTGTTTTAAAACTGCTTTAAACTCGCTTAAATTGAGGCCTTAAAATCACTTTTTACTTCATGTTAAACTGAAATGACTCCTAAATGATCATGTGTTCTGAACGGTTGGTCAACTACAATCCTGACTCCGCACTGTCCGTCCTGCAGTGTGACTATTGCGGATTTACACATTGCGATATCGATGCTGAAATAATATATCGTGCAGCCCTACTACCCACATTATTTCTCATATGAGCCACTGTAAGTTAAATGTGTCAAGACTTCTGGTCTCATTCATTTTCATTCATTTTTAGCAAAACACAACAAGTTATGTTGATAGAATTTGTGACCTGTACTTTTCTTATCATATTGTTTTAATGTATTTGACAGCCAGATGACAAGCAAGAAAGAAAAAATGGTAATAGGTAACACGTAAAAAAGAAAATAAAAAACAGATATAATTTATAAAATTATATATAATATATACAAATTACATTTTGATAAATGGAAAGTTTATTAAAAATCTATAATATTCCATGACGTGGACAAAAAAATAAATAAATAATACTGACTTTAAATGTCTGAAATAGACCTTTTAAATGTCTATGATATTCCAGAAACTCTATTACCTGTGGGAACCCTTAATACAAATGTAAAGAGACCAAATCATAGTTTTTTTATTATATTATATATCTACACTCTGTATTAATTACTGTATATTACTATATACTGGATGGATGGATGGATGGATGGATGGATGGATGGTTGGATGGTTGGATGGATGGATGGATGGATATGCAGATAGATAGATGGATGGATGGATGGATGGATGGATGGATGGATGGATGGATGGATGGATGGATGGATGGATGGATGGATGGATGGATGGATGGATGGATGGATGGATGGATGGATGGATGGATGGATGGATGGATGGATGGATTGATTGATTGATATTTTGTTGTGGTTGTTGTTAATAAAAATTACCTTGGTATTACCAGGATGAGCTGGCCAGCACTGAACTGGCTCGCATAGCGGAAGAGTTTGATGAAGAGGGAAACCAGACGGAGGAACTGGGAAACAAGGGTGATGATTTGCTGGCCATGATGGATGAGCTCTAAAGGTCAGTCGCTATCAACAGTGAGTCAGAAAGCATGTGGCAGGTCTGAAAGGTCACAAAAAATATGCTCTGTTAGAAAATGCCTGACATATTTACTTTCATAAACATTATTAAGAACAAGCTGGAAGGCATATTCAGCTGTCATCGGTTCCCTTCATGGTTTTATTTGCTTCACACTTTATTTGAAGTGTTGTATTAACATTTTTCACTACTTTTTAATGATAAAACATTTAGTTTTAGTTTTTCATAATTTTCAAATAATACATGGTATGTTAAATACAGAAATGTAACGAACCTACATTTCAAACGAAGCTAACGTTATTCTGACAGGACGATGAAATTAAAATGTCGACTACAGCAGTCAACGCGTCTTAAAATAACAGTATATATCAACTCGCCCAACATATAGAAAGCAGCAGCATTTTAGGAGATAACTTACACTGAATTTAAAAACAAAAAGTTTGTAAACTAACCAGTTTCTCCGATTAAATATTGACGTTGTACACGTAATGAGCCACCAGAGGGCGCGCGAACGATTTTAATCCGGTACGTCTTGATGACGTAATTATCAGCTGCGACAAAGCGCGGTGCTCGAAACCATTAGGACGTAAACATGTTTTGAGCATGTAGACAACACCACGGAAGGTAATAAATGTTTTATTCACTCTCTAGTTCAGCAGCTTTTTATGAGTGGCTGTGGTTTTGTTAAAAAATTAAACAGTCATGTTCTCGGTTGAGTTGCAACTCTCGCGTGCTCCATTAAGTCGTAAAGGTTTCCTGTTCAGCTAGTTAGTAGTTAAGTGGATACTGTACACTGGTAAGTCAGCTACTATCCAGTGTGCAATCGTCATTTCTGCTTATTTCGGTATTTAACTTTGGAACCAATGCAGAGTCAGTATAAAATGCACAAAACCTTAACTACACACACATACATTAATAAATAAAGCTGCGGGTTAACTATGTTTATATATATATATATATATATATATATATATATATATATATATATATATATATATATATATATATATAAGCTATTGTTAAATTATTAGTAACTAATACAGTACAGTCACTAATATTATCTTTTCTAAATTTGATTGTAATGCAATAATTTGCACCTCTGAAACATTCATTATTGTGAAAAGGGCTGTACAAATAAGCCTGAATTGAATACTAGCCTTGGTATGCATACTATACTTATTGATTTAATGTTTAATATAATATAAAAAATTATCAAACAATTAAATAATAGTTGGCTAAAATTGGCACAAAAATCTTCCTACACATACACAAATAGACATATGAAGACATTAAAAAGTGCAAAAACGTATGGAAACATAATATATTATGTATGTATGTGTATGTTATGTTATTAACGCGGATTAAAATTCATTTAAAGACATTTGACAACATATTTCACATTTCACCTTTGTAAACAAACCTGCTTTGGATATTTTCTATCAATTTCATAAAAGGCGGTGTGCGATGTGTCTGTCAGCGGAGCCGTAAACCTGCAAGCATGCACTTGCCCACAACATTTAAATACAATTATTCAGCTTATGACAGACATTTTTTACATTTATGTGAGGCAACCATTTTCCATATACTTCTTTGAGATTTACAGATATACAGTTCTCAACATAATCGAGTACACCCCATTTTGAAAATGAATATTTTTATCTATTTCTTGGTGAGTATAGGGCATATATTTTGGTGCATTTGAACAAAACAGATTATATATATATATATATATATATATATATATATATATATATATATATATATATATATTTAATATTTTACTTACAGAACATTTTTAGAAATTTTAGATTCTACATTCAAATTAATGTAAAATATTGAGAAAATAATTACAAACTACTTTTGGACTGTTATCATAAGTTATTTTGTTAGATTAGCTCCAGATTTGGCTTCAGTACTAACTAATACAATACATAAATATAATATTCATAAAGCTTCTTGTAGAAAACATTAATTTAAATGAGAGATCTGTGGGGCTGTACTTGTATATGTTAAGCACTGTATTTGCTGTAAAACATCTGCGGATTTATGCAGAATGATTTTAGGAGTATCATTACAAAAATCTTAATAAATTAAATAAAAATAATACTGTTTTAACTTGTATTTAATGTTTACAGTGCAAATCCAACTAGATCCACTTATTCGGTAAACAAAGTCTCTCATATAATATATCTACTAACAGATGGAACATATTAATTTACATACTGTATTGTACATAAATCATATGATAATTTTCATATTAGTCAATAATACTGAAATTAATTTCAAAATTGAATGCATATACAAAGTAAATAAATAGACTCAACGATGCACTAAAAATCTGCGTCATGCTCCACATGTTGATTCTGTGTGGGTCTAGTCATTACGTAGTATTATAATCAGATATTATATCACACAAAAGAAATCGTCTGATTGTTTATGATTATTTTGTGCACAGATCAACATGGACGTGAGCCATTCGATACGTGAACGCACCATCGCTGAGAACAGTCTGGTGATCCTCCTGCAGGGTCTGCATGGACAGGTGACCACAGTTGACCTGCGAGACGAGAGCACAGCGAGGGGCAGAGTGATAAATGTGGACGCTTTCATGAACATCCGGCTGGAGAATGTCCTATACAGGGACAGACGGGGACGCAAGTCGAGCATGGATGATCTCTTCATTACTGGCAGAAACGTGCGGTACGTCCACATCCCTGACCAGATCAACATTATAGAGACAATAGAGGCGCAGCTCTCCAAAATACACCGCGTGCGAAACTTCGGAGCGGGCGGTGGACGGAAGGAGTACTCAAAGAAAAAGTAGCTGATGCTTGCAGTGTGTTTTTGATGGGAATGCTCGTTGGTGAATAGTTTGTTTATATTAAAATGGTTTCTGGGTCATGTGGGAAAATGACTTGTGTTTATTTTGAGCGTCTCTGGTGGTTTGAGAATTACATAAGCAGATTAGTGAAATGACTATTGACTGATGAGTTATTTAATGTGGCGTTGTTTGTTTAAACTACACGCTTTGCTTTTTCCCATGTCAATATTGCTTAGCCAAAAGTACACGTATATTTAAGGTTATATGCAAATATTGGTACACTGATGCATTTAACACTTTGTTTACAGTGTAATGGGAATGTTTATTTTCAAAATTGGCGCTTTTAAATATTTGTAATGACTTCATGAGATCAAATGAATGACTATTAAATTGGATATCTCATTCATTTTCCTTCAGCTTAGTCTGATTATCAGGGGTTGCCACAGTGGAATGCACTGCCAACTATTCCAGCAGGAAGAGCCCCGTGCTGTTGGGGGGGGGGAGGGTTAGGACGATTCTAAGGACTCACACAGTTTTGGGGCCCCCAGAGACATTATTAGGGGCCCTAATGACCCCACCCCTTCCACTCTTCACTTTGGTCAGCAGCATCCTCCTCCTCACTCTTCACTGTCGTCCGTGCCCTCCCCTTTTCTCATTTGTCCATGACACAACGCCCCGCCCCTCTCCACTTTTGTCTGTGACACCCTCCTCCTCGCTCTTCACTTTTGTCCGTGCCCCCACCCCCCCTCATTACTTAAGTCTGCGACACCCCCCAGCTCTTCACTTTCGTCCCTGATGCATCAATCTCCCCAAAACCACCCCGCTCTTCACTTTTGTCCACGACACATCTCCCTACCCCCACTCCCCTATGCGAAAGGTTGCCAGACGGCTCCTGTATTCCAGCATATTTTTTATGCAGCTGATGCCCTTTCAGCTGCAACCCAGAACTGGGAAACACCCATACAAACATGCATTCACACACTCATTCACTATTGCCAATTATTTTTTTACCCAATTCACCTGGAGTGTGGGGGAAACCAGAGCACCCGGAAGAAACTCATGCGAACTCAGGGAGAACATGCAAACTCCACACAGAAATGCCAACTGGCCCAGCTGGGACTCAAACCAGAAACCTTCTTGCTGTGAGATGACATTGCTAAAAAATAAGCCACCGTGCCAACAATTGGATAACTAAAATCTATTTAAAAGTGTAAAGTAATTTGTAATTTATGTATAATTCACTCAAGCCCTCAGATCAAACTCAGAAAGAGAAGGAATTTAGTCTCGTAAACTGCCTCACTCTTCTGTTTTTGTCTTGTGGTCCCTGTGGCATATGATTTTACGTCTTATTTTGGAGCAGTATTGTTTTGCTTCCACAATGCTCCATACGTTTTGGCATGGCGTATGAGGAGTCAATATATTTCAGTGGCCACATAATCACCATCTATGAAATGACTCATAAACCTCATTCCTGTGCAAAACACAGGCCACTCTGGTAAACAAAAACATTGCACAACACGTCAATTACACATGTAGCCCTTGATGAAATTGAAATCCAATTACACAAATACAACAAGCTGAAATGTGCTGCATTGCTTGTGAAATGAAGCTTGATTCATTTATTATTAAATTAATTAGTTCTCACAAAAGTGAATGTTCATTCTTTTCACCTTAGTCCCTTTATTAATCTGGGGTCGCCACAGCTGAATAAATCGCCAACTTATCCAGCATGTTTTACACAGCGGATGCTCTTTCAGCCGCAACCCACCACTGGGAAACACCCATACATTCTTGCATACACATTTATTCACTCATTCATTCATTTTTGGCTTAGTTCTTTTATTAATCTGGGGTTGCCACAGTGGAGTGAACCGCCAACTTATCCAGCATATGTTTTATGCAGCGTATGCCCTTCCAGCTGCAACCCATCACTGGAAAACACCCATACATTCTTGCATTCACACTCATTATTTTCGACTTAGTCCCTTTATTAATCTGGGGTCGCCACAGTGGAGTGAACCGCCAACTTATCCAGCATATGTTTTATGCAGCGTGTGCCCTTCCGGCTGCAACCCATCACTGGGAAACACCCATACATTCTTGCATTCACACTCATTCATTTAATTTCTTTGCGGCTTTGTTCCTTTATTAATCTGGGGTCGCCACAGTGCAATGAACCCCAAACTTATCCAGCATATGTTCTATGCAGCAGATGCCCTTCCAGCCGCAACCCAACACTGGAAAACAGCCATACATTCTTGCATTCACACTCATTCATTATTTTCGTCTTGGTCCCTTTATTAATCTGGGGTCGCCACAGTGGAGTGAACCGCCAACTTATCCAGCATATGTTTTATGCAGCGTGTGCCCTTCTAGCCGCAACCCAGCAGTGGAAAACAGCAATACATTCTTGCATTCACACATACACTACGGACGATTTAGCTTATCCAATTCACCTTTAGCCAGGATACACACAGGAATCAGAGGGATAAATTTAATACCTTTAAGACCTTTTTTAAGACATACATTTTAAGACCTCATCACCATGTCAATTGATTTATCAACTTCTAATACTTTTCAAGACCCCGCAGACACCCTGTATAAAATATATGATGGAATAGTTGGCGGTTCATTCCGCTGTAGCAACCTCTGAAATAGAGTATAAGCCAAAGGAAAATGAATAAATGACAACATTGTTCGCACACTGAGCCAACATGAATGTCTTACAGTTATAAGTAGCAAATGCCCAAACCAGGCTCTATCTATTTCTGTTTGCTTTCCCTTTCAACATGCAAACACTTATGCGCATAAATGAAGCCTCTTTCACCCTGTGCAGGCTTGAATACGGCTGGGACGGTTCGTGTCTCGTGTCAAAAAGAGAGATGTGTGTGTGTCTGTGGATGCCTGAAGGGTTAACCCTGTGGGGAGGGACAGGAAATGTCTGCAGTGGCCACTAAAAGAGCTCTTTGTGCTCCTGTCTGACCACCTGAAGGCTCAGTCCAGCAAACAGCCAACCAAAACCTTCTGTCAGAGAGTGGAAAATGAGCCACGCTCCCAAGATAAGTGTGTTAATAAGAGATGAATAGACATACAGTTAAAGTCGGAATTATTGGAATTTTTTTTTTTTTTCCAAATATTTCTCAAATGATGTTGAACAGATTCAGGAATGTTTCACAGTATTTCCTATAATATTTTTTCTTCTGAAGAAAGTCTTATTTGTTTTATTTGAGCTAGAATAAAAGCAGTTTTTAATTTTTTAAACAACATTTATATTATCAGCCCCCTTAAAAAAAATTCGATAGTCTACAGAACAAACCATCGTTATACTTGCCTGTCACCATTACTGTCACCATGGCAAAGATCAAATAAATCAGTTATTATAGATGAGTTATTAAAACTATTATGATTAGAAATGTGTTGAAAAATATTAATTCAGTATAGCACATAGTATGTTAATTTCTATTAATGCAGCAAACAAACACAAAAGTGATGTTTATGCATTCAATAAATGCTGCATTTGATCATTTCAAAGCTTTTATTACTGTAAAAAATATCTGTTATGGACAGTTTCTGTATTTTGTGATTCACAATTGTTTCCTTTTTATTGATGGTTGTGAATTGCATTATGGGATGTTGATCTCTGATATGTTGACCTTTGATGTTGAACAAAGTGACTTTTATTGATATTTAGGAGTTTGAAATAATATGATGTATAATAAACAATGCATAGAGGAATAAGTCTGTACAATAACAGAAAATGTGCTGGCAGATTATTACAAGGTTTGAGCTGTAATATAGGCCTACAACACCAACACAGACAATATAGCACTATAAACTATTAAATATGTTAATGAATGTCACTTATTTCAAACTTTTCGAGGTTAAATGTTGTTGGAAGACATATCAAGATCCCATAATGCAATTCAAAAGCAGATATAAATGAGGAATGACAAAATACAGAAAACTGCTAATTTACAAATATTGTTTTATACAGGGTGTCCCCGGGGGTTATAAAAGTCTTAAAATGTCTTAATTTTCTCAATTTTAGGCCTTAAAAAGTCTTGAATTGACTGAAATGTTGGGCTGTAGGTCTTAAATAATTTTAAACAGGACTTTCCCTATAGCCAAGTAAAGCTACCCAATTCGGCCAACACTTAATCACCTATAATCCATCACAAAGCATTTTTTTTTTTATTATATTGCAAAGAGATCCATTTACAACAGCTGTTAGACATTTTTACAGCAAAATCTCCAAATTAAACTTCCTAATTGTGCTTCATGGTGGCGCAGTGGGTAGCACGATCGCCTCACAGTAAGAAGGTCGCTGGTTTGAGCCTCAGCTGGGTCGGTTAGCATTTCTGTGTGGAGTTTGCATGTTCTCCCCTAGTTGGCGTGGGTTTCCTCCGGGTGCTCCGGTTTCCCCCACAGTCTAAACACATGCGGTAGGCGAATTGAATATGCATCCGCTGTGTAAAACATATGCTGGAATAGTTGGCGGTTCATTCCGCTGTGGCGACCCCAGATTAATAAAGGGACTAAGCCAACAAGAAAACAAATGAATGAGACAATTAAAAGAAAGAAAACTAAAGCGACACACTCCTTTCCATGATCCTCAATTAATCCAAAAACAGGTGTAACTGTAACCTAAAAATTAGAAAAAATCCTTAGTGTTTATCCCTGAATAAGTCTAAAATTTCATTCATAATAGTCTTTAAAGAGTTTTAAAATGTCATAAATTTGACTTAAAGAAACCTGCAAAAACCCTGTTTATAGAAAAGGGGTCTTTCCCTCAACATGTTACTCTTTGAGGACATCATATAGTGTAGAAACTATTCATTATTGTGGCATTGCTTTTAAACAACAATTACACCCTGCCAAATTTAGCACCGCATGTATAGGTGTATGTTTTACTGTGGTTTACACGCCCACAAAACACATCCAAATATACATGTGCGGACCTGAAGAAGAGGTTTACTCTGGTGGTGACCAGCGGGCGTGAAATGTGGCCTGGATCGCTCTGCCATCCTGAGGGTGTAAATTCTCATGTCGTGTGCCCCTCCCTGACTCTATTTTCCCCTCTGACAGGAAACACCTCCCTTTAGCCAAACTGCTTTTCTATCGTCTGGCCCCAGTGTGTGTGTGTGTGTGTGTGTGTGTGTGAGACCAGAGAGGCTGTTCTGCTCTCGCTGCTTCTCCTCATGTCAGAATCAGATGTGTGTGTGAGTAGACAGAGTGTGTGGAGCTCAAGCACCCCTCAGTGTTTAGTGCTCCTGCTTCATCTTTCAGTGTGAGGTCACAGCGCCTCTGGATACAGGACTTTCTGGGCTTTCTTACAGCAGGACAATCAGGAGGGAAAGGATGGTTCGTTAGGAAAGGTAAGAAATACTTCATTTTGGATTTAACATGTATAGAAATGTCTATGTAACTGTTCAGATATCATTAAAACGGGACGGGTTTACTTTAAATGAAATTGCTGTTACTTTTAAGCTTATAGAATTAAGATTTTAGACTGATGTACAAATTAACTGGGTTAGAAAAATCACACAGACAAATATATAAAGCAGAATATCACATACCTGAAATTCTTCAGATTTAGATCAACACAGAGAAGCAACCTAAAACCTGAATGGCAACACTAACTACCCCTAACACCCTAGCAACTGCATAGCGACACTCTAGCAACCTAACTGCATAGTAATACTCTAGCAGATAACAATATTCTAGCAACCACCGTACACCTGAATATAAACAACCTAGCAACTTACACTCCATGGTAACTGCATAGTAAACAACACGCAAACTGGTCTTAACACATTAAAGAGATAGTTAAAAATTTACAAACAACACCCTAGCAACTAAACACAATAGCAAATGCTAAATGCAATTGCATAGCAACAATCTAACAACCACCCAAAACACCCTAGCAACAGCATAGAACAACCTAACAACTGTGTTGTAATGCTGTAGCAACGCTATAACATCCTACCAACCTAACAGCAACACTCTAGCAACTGCACAGCAATGATAAACAATCACAACACTGTAGCAACTACATCAAGATGTACACTAGTGGCATAGCAACACTCTAACTACCACCCAAAACACCCTAGCAACTGCATGCAACATCCTAACAACTGTGTTGTAATTCTGCAGCAACCCTATAACAAACTACCAACTTCACATCATCACCCTAACATCTGCATAGCAATGATAAACAACCACAACACCCTAGCAACTACATAAAGATGTACAGTATTAGCATAGCAACACTCTAACTACCACCCAAAACACCCTAGCAACAGCATGAAACATTCTAACAACCGTGTTGTAATGCTGTAGCAACCCTATAACAAGCTACCAACTTCACAGCATTACCCTAGCAACTGCATAGCAATGATAAACAACCACAACACCCTAGCAACTACAAAGATGTGCAGTATTAGCATAGCAACTCTAACAACCGTCTAAAACACCCTAGCAACTGCATAGCACTACCGAACATCTGTGTAGTAATGCTGTAGCAACCTTATAACATCCTAACAGCAACACCATAGCAACTGCATAGCAATGATATACAACCACAACACCCTAGCAACTACATAAAGATGTACAGTACTAGCATAGCAACAACCACCAAAAACACCCTAACAACTGCATAGAACACATAACAATTGTTTAGTAATGCTGTAGCAAACTTATAACATCCTAACAGCAACACCATAGCAACTGCATAGCAATGATAAACAACCACAACACCCTAGCAACTACATAAAGATGTGCCGTATTAGCATAGCAACACTAACAACCGTCTAAAACACCCTAGCAACTGCATAGCACTACCGAACATCTGTGTAGTAATGCTGTAGCAACCTTATAACATCCTAACAGCAACACCATAGCAACTGCATAGCAATGATATACAACCACAACACCCTAGCAACTACATAAAGATGTGCGGTATTAGCATAGCAACACTCTAACAACCGTCTAAAACACCCTAGCAACTGCATAGAACAACCTATCATCTGTGTAGTAATGCTGTAGAAACCTTATAACATCCTAACAGCAACACGGTAGCAACTGCATAGCAATGATAAACAACCACAACACCCTAGCAACTACATAAAGATGTTCAGTACTAGCATAGCAACAACCACCAAAAACACCCTAGCAACTGCATTGAACTACCTAACAACTGTGTAGTATTGCTGTAACATACTATAATGTTCTTTCAACATTATGACAATGATCTAAAAATCATTACGCCCTAGCAACAGCAAAGCACCACCCACAATGGCCAAAAATCTGCACGGTATTGGCTCAAATGATCCCAGAGTACAGCATGAGCTCAGCAGCTTCTTCAGACATGTGCCCCTACATGCCCGTCTGCAGGTCTGCTGTTCTGGGAAGCTCTGACAGGTGGTTGATGGTATGCCGGAGATGTTTTGTCCTGTCGCTGATTCACAGCTGTGGCGGGGCAGAGCTCCGCCGGTCAGCCTCACTGGAATATTTCTGGCACTTGTGGCATCGTACAGCCCACGCTAATTGGTACTTGAAGCAGGACTTGACAGTGTTTACAAGCTTTTAGTGTAATCGTATATCCCTGGTGTCCTAGTTCCTGTGTGTCATGTGTTTGTGTGTGAGGGAATGGAGTTTTTGTTTGCTAAACCACACTGGAGAGGCTTTAAAAGTGGAGATGTCGTGAGACAAAGACGACTAAATGGATTTAAATATTTACCTACTGGACGTAATGGTAAATATTTTATGAGTATTGTTATTATTATAGCAGCAGGGTGGCTCAGTTGATAGTACTTGTCACCTCACCCAAGAAGGCCACTGGTTCGAGTCCCGGCTGGGCCAGTTGACATTTCTGTGTGGAGTTTGTATGTTCTCCAAGTTTTAGCATGGGTTTCCTCCATAGACCAAAGACATGCACTGAATTGGATAAACTAAATTGGTCACAGTGTATGAGTGTGTGTTTTTGAATGTGAGAGTGTATGAGTGTTTCCCAGTACTGGGTTGCAGTTGGAAGGGCATCCGCTGTGTAAAACATATGCTGGATATGTTGGCGGTTCATTTCACTGTTGCAACCCCCTGATAAATAAGGAACTAAGCCAAAGGAAAATTAATAAATGAATAAATATTATTATTATTATGGTTTAGTCATTACGTAACTGATTATGTATTATTTAATTTAGTACTAATGCTACTATTAAACAACTAAAGTTGTTTTTAAAGCTACATTTTATAAATATCTCTGTAGTATTTTATAAGCATAATAATAAATAATAAATACAAATAATTCTTTAATTATTATCTTTGTCAATATTTTTTTCTATTTATGCATCATTTAATATACCAAAGGTACTACTAACATCATGCGTTCAATAATAATCATCATAATCATAATAATAGTAATTACAATAACAACCATTGTTATTGTTAATAATCAACAACAAAAACTTTATTAAAATCATCATCATTACTATTACTTATATAATAGTTTTATCGTCTATTTGGGTGTATAATTAGTTTTATCATCACCATTACAACTATTTTATGTACTACTTCTTATACTTTATTAATGATCATTTTAAAATTACAAATTTTTAATTACATAAATATTTCTATAGTAGACAACCAGAATAATAAATAAATACAATTAATTTTATAATTGTTATTTTTTTCTATAATTATGCAATATTTAACCATGCCACATGTACTCCTAACATTATTTCCTTAATAATAATAATAATGATAATGATCATAATAATGATAATACTACTAATAATGATGCTAATAATAATGATCATAATAATAATATTCATTATTGTTAAAAATCATAATAATTACAACATTATTAGCCTCATCATCATCATCATTACTATTACTAGATATATAATTAGTTATATCGACACCATTCAATGTATTTAATGTACTATTTATACTAATACTGTATTAATGATGATTTAATTTTTTCCCCCAAAATTATATTACATAAATATTGTTTTAGTAGTTATACAAGCAGAAAATTAAATAATAAATACAATTAATTCTATAATTATCACCTTTGTCAGGTATTTTATATAATTATGCAATATTTAACATACCACAGCTGCTACTAATAATAATATTGCTTTAATAATAAAAAAAATAATAATAATAAATTGTGATCATGTTTTGATATATATATATATATATATATATATATATATATATATATATATATATATATATATATATATATATATATTATTTGAAATTTAACTATATATATATATATATATATATATATATATATATATATATATATATATATATATATATATATATATATATATATATATATAGTTAAAATCTGAATTATTAGCCCACCTGTTTATTTTTTTCCCTAATTTCTGTTTAACGGAGAGTTTTTTTCTGCACATTTCTAATCATAATAGTTTTAATAACTCATTTCCAATAACTGATTTATTTTATCTTTGCCATGATGACAGTAAATAATGTTTTACTAGATATCTTTCAAGACACTTCTATACAGCTTAAAGTGACAGTTAAAGGCTGAACTAGGTTAATTAGGCAGGTTAGGGTAATTAGGCAGTAAAACCTGCTTTTATTCTAGCTGAAATAAAACAAATAAGACTTTCTCCAGAAGAAAAAATATTATCAGACATACTGTGAAAATTCCCTTGCCCTGTTTAACATAATTTGGGAAATGTTTAAAAAAGAAAAAAATTCAAAGGGGGGCTAATAATTCTGTGTTATACAGTATTTCAGCACACTTAATCATAGGGCCATTGGCGCCGACATAGCTGAGCATTTTAACTAATAAAAAAAAGCCACAAAAGAATAAACAAGTCACAGTTGACATACCATGCTTCACAGTAGTGCACTTAATCGTGTGCCCTTGTTCTGCCAAGTGTGTGCAGATAGTGATCAGGGCGGCTGAGACTCTGGCTCTCGATGGCGTAGATTAAAGTTTGCCGTAATTACAGGCCCCGAGAGGAAACAAACAGGAAGACAACAACATGGCACCTCTTCCGTGATCTCAGCACGGCCTCGGCCACTGCAGGCTTTATGGTGCGTCGTCACCGCATTTACAGTCTGATGCGTTTTACGGTTTCCTCTTGGCCGGAGGAGACTCTTGCACACATCCAGGACTCGTGTGGCTCCGGCTTGGGAAATCCAGATGTTCAGCTTTAAATTCCCCCCTCCCCTTTTCCTGCTTGGAGAAAGTGACACTAGCTGGATCTTTCCCAGTTTCCCAGAGAAGAGTCCCACGCAGACCCATCCCAGCAGAATCTGGGTTCCTGTGGGAAAAATGAGAAAGTCTGTATTGGAGCAAAGAGTGAGACCCGGGTCAATGCAACAACAACAACAGCAGTTACAAATGGCCTGTGCAGAAAGAGACGTGTATAATGCTGCTTAATAGCACAGTTAGTGTAATTTCAGCCTCGGGGCCAAAATAAACAAGTTAAGGGGAATTTGTCAAATTATGCATGGAAAGGCATGTTGCTTTAGTTGTCCTTGCAATGTTAGAGCAATTACTATTACTAATGATTTATTGAAAACCCCTAAACCTACATATTGAACTTATGCACACAACTCAACACTGTGCTATGAGCTTGAATGATAGGCTACCAAAAATCATCTCAGCACAGCAATCATGCAGGAACGATCCAAAACCTCAACCAAACAAAACATCATACCAACTGCAACCTCTGCACCCTCCAGAAACCATTACTCAACTGAAAAAAAACTGCTTAAATCAGCCTAAGCTAGTTAGCTGGTCAACCAGCCTGGTTTTAGACAGGTTTTGGCCATTTCTAGGCTGGTTTCCAGCCACTTCCAGGCTGGGAGATGACCAGCTAAAACCAACCTAGCCAGACTGGGAGCCCAACCAAAACCATCTATGTCATTTTTTATCCTGACCAGCTAAGACCAGGCTGGAAATGGCTGGAAATCAGCCTAGAAATTACCAAAAACTGTCTCAAACCAGCCATCCAGCTTAGGCTGGTTTAAGCTGTTTTTTTTCAACAGAGAACCAATAAGAAAACCTTAGCAACCAGTAAGAACACATTAGCAACCTCTCAGAACACAACAATAACTGAATAGGAATCACCCAGGACACCTGAGCAACCAATAGGAACACCTTAGAAATCCTATAGCAACCCAATAAAACACTTCAGCTGCATAGCCACCTCCCATAACACCAAAGGCACAAACCAAAACACTCTACCAACACAACAACCACACATCAACCATTCAAAACTCCCTAGCAACAACTTGAAACAACATAGAAACCCAACAACCATCCAAAACACCCTAGCAACAACAACCTGGAAGATACCATCTTAGAAACCATATACTGTAACAACCATCCAAAACACCCCAGCAACAACAGCCTGGAACATAACATCTTAGAAACCACACAACAACCATCCAAAACACCCTAGCAACAACAACCTGGAAGATACCATCTTAGAAACCACACAACAACCATCCAAAACACCCTAGCAACAACTTGAAACAACATCTTAGAAACCACATAACAACCATCCAAAACACCCTAGCAACAACTTGGAACAACATCTTAGAAGCCATATAACAACCATCCAAAACACCCTAGCAACAACCTGGAAGATAATATCTTAGAAACCACAAAGCAACTATCCAAAACACCCTAGCAACAACAACTAGGAACATAACATCTTAGAAACAATATAACAACCATCCAAAATACCCTAGCAACAACTAGGAACATAACATCTTAGAAACCATATAACAACCATCCAAAACACCCTAGCAACAACTTGGAACAACATCTTAGAAACCACACAACAACCATCCAAAACACCCTAGCAACAACTTGGAACAACATCTTAGAAACCATATAAAAAACATCCAAAACACCCTAGCAACTGCATAGCAACCAATCGGAATTTCACAACAACTGCAAAACACCAAGAAAACCATATTGCATAGCAACAACCTTGAACACAACTGAACATCAAAGCAACAAGTCAAAACAAATCAAAACTGCACAACA
>NC_141039.2:4667500-4682500 GCF_052040795.2 Danio rerio
TGGTCTCAACCCATGGGCTCATCAACAGCCCCCCAAACACTACTCAAACATCCACAATTAGTTGGTTCTGTCTGATTTTAGAGCTCATTACAAAAAAAGCCAGTGGGCAACACAATATAGACTTTTTAAAATACAGCACTATGGTGTATGGTATACTCTGTGTCCCTTATTTTGGAATCACATTTGTGGTCTTAGTCGGTCAAAAAGGGACGAATGCCTGTTTTTTTTTTTTTTCAATCAATCAATTTTATTTTAGTTTAATAATATATGTTCTTTATTAGTTGGAATTTTGAGAAGGTTTTGTGGTAATAATGAATATTTATGCAGTAATTAACATCCATTTTTCCACAATGGAATTTTTGTAATTTTATTTCTAATTATGTTTAAATTATTGCAGTATTTCCTGGTTAGGGTAGATTTGTATTTTTGCAAACTAAACATTTTATGGATGTTCATAGTTTTCCTTTTTTTTAACCATTCATTTCCAATAGCGGTCATTTTTGACAGTAAACTCCAAAAGTGTGTCTCTATTTTTAACAACCATTAAGTATGCTTGAATCATGGCCTATTTTTGTGTGTTTTCACATACCAAATAGTGTCTAAAGTTACTGAAAACTACCAGAGGGTTAATGTTTTGTTATTTGTTATTTGTACTGCTGATCGACCGTTTGAGATGCTGTTTTGTTGTTTTACAGAGTCTGTATTGTCCAAATGATTAAGATTAAATGTTCTTGACTGAACAGCCATGCAATTACTACTAAATCACTATCCGAATTGAACAAAATCACAACCGGGCGCATTTAATTCCTTCATCTATAATCAGATTTGATAGAAAACCAGTTTAGACTGAATTGTTCGATTGAACCAGTTTGAATACTCAAAAAAAAAAAAAAAACTTTTTTCTTAAAAAAATTTGGGGGGGAATCAACTTATTTGATTTATGTTCGATCCACTTAAAATTATAGGGACAAAAAAATAGGGACAACATGAAGGAATTGTGTTAGAATCAAGAATCAGATTTGTTTACTCACTCAATCAACAAATTCACAGACGTAAACTGTAATGCTGCGTTCACACCAGACGCGGAACGCGCATCAAGCGCCAGTGATTTACATGTTAAGTCAATGCAAACGCGCGAATAGACATCCTGCGGCGCGATACGCAGGAATGGCGCACATTTTGCGAATGGCGCGGTGCGAATTGAGCGTTTTGTGCGTTTGACGCGCTTAACGAGCGCTTCTAAGCGAATCTCTCGAATTCGAATATCTGAACTTCAGCGTACATTCGCGCCGCGTTAACCAATCATAAGCTTGCTCTTGTGGGGGCGTGATTGTGACTTAGAACTTGTTGTCGGTGTTCCGAGTTCATCAAACTGGGCTTGGCTCAGTCAGAAGCACCGCTGAAAGCCTCCGTCATCCAGGTTCAGTTTCTGGAGGAGTTTATGAGCTCACAGAGCTGGATGCACCTCTGAAAGGATGTAGTGGACTCAGACACGGCCCTAAACGTATCGACGCTGTTTTTCAGTCTTCATAAAGCACATTAATGCTGTTATTTTCTTCATAAAATCCATGTTAGCCATTTAGCTATGAAGCTAGAGTCTTCGGGCAAACAGAAGCCCTGCCCATCACGCGAATCCACGTCTGTTCTGAAGTGAATTTGACACGTGAATGAAGTGGGGTTTGACGCGCGAATAAATCGAGTAAACTCAAATGTTCACGCGGTTCCGCGTCTGGTGTGAACACAGCATTCGGATCAACTTTTTTGCCACAGCACCTCAGATTTGTAAACGGCTGATAAAAATTACCTGATCTAGTTCCCAAAGATCTTTCCAGCAAGATTGTGGCATGAAAATGCCCCTAGTGTCTGTCTTTCCACATTTATCCAGAAGATCTGTCTGTGTTCTGCACCTTAAAAGTCCCATAAATTTAAAATAACGTCTTTTTTAGATGTTATTATCAGTATTGTTCATTTTTAGGATATCTTTTTGCTATTGGGCATAAAAAAAGTCAAAATTCGCATTTATGAGATATAAAACTGATATAAACAACAGCTTGTAATTTCCACCTAAATAGATCAACAGTTTTATTCACGTCACCTCATACTCCAGTTTCTCATCAAATCGTGACCAATCAAATGCTCTCTACTATCTGACATGCCCCCCGCCCCCTTTAAGACACTTCTTAATTGACGCGCTTGAGCTTAACAACTCTCACTGGCAGAAGGGTGAAAAAACAGAACGCTATTGGCTGTTTCTAAAAAGGGGAGGAGCTACTCTGTTCCACCCTCTCATCAAGTTTCGATTGAGATTACGTGAAACATTGAATAAAAAACTGCACGTTTCAAAGCACTTCACAGATCTTTAAGATTTAGCCACTGTGACAGAAGATGTCAGACTCGCCAGCTCCTCCGCTTGCCTCAACCACATTTCTTTCTCACCTTCTCTCTTGTTTCTGTATCCTCTAGTGAGACTGTACAGGTACCCGAGCGCTCAACAGCAACCCCAGCTTATTTTCTAGGCAGCCTAAAGACAAACCTACACACACACACCATTCCTCCGTCACAGGTAGAGCGTCGTATTTGACATTGAATATGAGTGAACTGAAAGTTGAGGAATGAGATATGAGGATGGCCACCCACAGCACTCTTTATTTATGCCACCCGATACCGAAAACCACCATACCTGCACACACACATGCTATATTCTAACCCTGTCAGCATCTTCCCAATGAAAAATGATGTTTCTCGGCTCTTTTTTTTTGGTTTGTGAGGATTGCGCCAGCATTTCCTTTTGTTTTGTTGAACTCCAGTAATTACTTGGCTGGAGTTTTCCTGTATCGACTGAGCCTCAAAGCTCATAACCTGATTTAGCTCTCTACATCATCCTGTAGGGCTGTGCGATACGTCTATGTACAGTTGAAGTCAAAGTTATTAGCCTGTCTGTGAAAATTGAATTGTTTTAAAAAATATTTTCCAAGTGTCACTTAAAGTGCTTTTTTATATATTTTTTAACTTTATTTTTATACATTAAGACATTTTACAGAACAGAACATTCAGTGACAGCAGCGATTATTAAGAGGAAAAAAAATGACCGCAGATGTAAATAAAAAAAAAAATACAAAAAAAACCCACAATATTTTCAGTTTCAAAGGAGCTAGAAATACTATGTCTTATTCAGATACAACGTAACAGGTGCCCATCTTTGTTTAAAAATATCCAGTTTTAGTTGAAGTTGAGCAGTCATATACTCCATTCTATACATACATTCAGGTTTTTCTATCCACTGTACTATTGTTGGAGGGCGTGGCTTCATCCAATTTATTGTTACGGTCTTTCTTGCACTTAGTAAAAGTATATGTAGTATATATCTCAGGTTTTTATTATATATATCCTGGGGTATCCTTTCAAGCAAGAAAAACAGGGGAGTAAAAGGTAGATCTACCTGCATAATTTTCATTATCTCAATCTTTACCCCTTGCCAAAATGCAAGTATCTTCGGACATTCCCAAAATATATGTGCGTGATTACCCACATTTCCGCAACCCCTCCAGCATTCCTCTGACTGTGGTTGGTTAGTATATTTTGAAACCATTACTGGTGTTCTAACCTATTTTTTGCTTTACCGGTCAAACTCTTTCCAATTATGGCTGTTAAAGTGCTTTTTTAAAACATAATAAATTTATTAACTCATTTCTTTTGTTTTTGCCATGGTGATTTATTCATTAATTTCTTTTCGGCTTAGTCTCTTTATTTTTAATTTTTTTAACTTTTTAATTTTTTTTAAAATTATTATTATTATTATTTTTACTTTATTTATAGAAGTTTTTGTAAAAACATAACACCAAATAGTGTACATCATGTATATACGTTAACAAACTTATCTTGGTGTTATTACCTTATATAGTGTCTTTATTAATCTGGGGTCGCCACAGTGGAATGCACCATCAACTTATCCAGCACATGGTTTAAGCAACGGATGCCCTTCCAGCTGCAACCCATCACCGGCGAACATCCATACACACTCATTCACACACATACAACGCACACACAAATACTCAAAATACGCCTGCAAGCGAACGTAAAAACTAGCATCTAAAAATATGTAGTAAAATGGTATATAATGTCATCATGATAAAGACAAAATAAATCAGGTACTAGAGATAAGTTCTGAAAACTATTATGTATAGAAAAAGTCTTCTTTCCGTTAAATAGAAATTAAGGAAAGAAACAAACAGGGGGGCTAATAATTCAGGGGGCTAATAAATCTGACTTCATATACTGTATCATTATCAGGATATTAGATGACATACAGTATATGATGATGTAAGCTTTTTGTCATATCGCCCAGCCCTATTGTCCCTTCTTCCTACAGGTATGAAGACACAATCATAAGTCATAACTTTGTCTTTTTGCGATCTCCGCATGCGGTCGTTCGGTGGGTCGCTCCCTCTCTCTGGGGTCTGCAGTTTGATGTGATGCAGCTTGACTGGAGTTCATTCCACTCGGCTGGAGACACAAGGACATGCTCTTCATGTCCCTTTTTCGGCGTCTCTATATTATGATTGGCGTACTGTCACGCTGTCAAAACACACACATACACACACTAGCATACAGTTCATGACCTGGATCATGGATCAAGCTGCTCATTGCGGTTTTCATTCTGTTGGTTTCTTTTTCTAAGAATGTACACAAGTCAACTTTTACACTTTTTTACACAGCAAAACATGCTTTTCTTTCCATTTTTTATCTTGTTTCTACTCGAAATTTCTAATAAATAAGAAAACACTTAATTTTGTTTAGTTCTGAAAACGAGACAATGATAGGTCAAAATTAAGTATTTTTTCTTTAAAAAAAGCTATTTTACATGTTTTAAGAGAAAAGCACACTTCATTTTGACTTACCTTCTGAAAACAATACAATAATAGGTCAAAATTAAGTGTTTTTTTTTCTTTACACAAGCGATTTTATTTGTTTTAAGAGAAAAACACACTTAATTGTGACTTATTATTTCTGAAAACAAGACAAAAATAGGTAAAAATTAAGTGTTTTTTCTTTAAACGAGCTATTTGCTTAAAGAGAAAAACACGCTTAATTTTGACTTACTATTTTTAAAAAACAAGGCAATAATAGGTCAAAATTAAGTGTTTTTAAGGAAAAAAGCACTTAATTTGGACGTATTATTTCTATAGACAAGACAATAATTGGTCAAAATTAAGTGTGTTTTTTCCCTAAACGAGTTATTTTGCTTGTTTTAAGGAAACTATTACCTAATTTGACTTATTATTTCTAAAAAAAAAAAAAAAAAAAAAAAAAACCAGACAATAATAAGGTCTGGTTGAATGACCTAAAGTAGGCATACATGCAAATGTGAAGGGCATGGCCCATGGGTCTTGTCACAGTTTGTTTGGTGTTCTTATTGGCCCGTTGTCTACACTTGGGTTTTACACTTTTGGAATTTACATGAAAATGAGAAAACTGGTGTCTGAAGCTCACAGAATGCCCATTTCCTCATACTGATCTTTTATTATTATACTTTGCCTAGGTATACCTAGATTTTAGTTATAGTGCACCTTTAAATGAGCTATTTTCCTTTTTAAAAAGAAAAACACACTTCATTTTAAATGATTTCTGAAAACAAGATAATAATAGGTAAAAATTAAGTGCGTTTCCCCTAAACAAGTGATTTTGCTTATGTTAAGAGAAAAACGCACATAATTTTGACTTACTGTTTCTAAACCCAAGACAATGATAGGTCAAAATTATGCGTTTGTTTTAACAAGCAATTTTACTTGTTTTAAGTAAAACACACTTAATTTTGACTTACTATTTCTGAAAACAAGACAATAAGTCAAAATAAGTATTTTTTCTGAAACAAGTTATTTTGCTTGTTTTAAGGAAAAACACTCTTAACTTTGGCTTATTATTTCTGAAGACAAAACAGTAATGAGTCAAAATCAAGTGTGTTTTCTTAAAACAAGCAAAATAACTTGTGTAGGGAAAAACTCACTTAATTTTGACTTATTATTTCTGAAAACAAGACAATAATAGGTCAAAATGAAGTGTTTTTTCTTTAAACAAGCGATTTTTACCTGTTTTAAGAGAGAAATACAACTAATTTTTACTTATTATTTCTAAAGACAAGACAATAATAGGTCAAAATTTATTCATTTTTTTCATTAAACAAGTAATTTTGCTTGTTTTAAGTTAAAACGCACTTAATTTTGACTTATTATTTCGAAAGACAAAATCAAGTGTGTTTTTGTCTGAAACAATATTTTGCTTGTTTTAAGGAAAAACACACTCAATTTAGACTTATTTCTGAAGACAAAACATAAATAAGTCAAAATTAAATGTGTTTAATTATTATTTTTATAAATATTTTTTACTGCCAATGAGGTTACTAAAATAACCTTGTTTTCTTTTTGTAGTCAGATAATTTTGCTTCCGGTCAAGAAACAGAAGTTGCAATAATAACTTCTATATTTTGCAATATATCAGAGGAAAACCAGAATTTATTGCAAGCGCGTGATTTACTATTGGTGGATCTTTGCAACAAATCATCAGAGAAGATGATGTCAAAAGAGAAAGACTTCATTATATGAATTTTGACTTTCTTTCTGAAGAGCGCAAATGACTACTTTCTCCATTACCCAAGAAAATGAACATTGTTTTTGTCATTTAAGCTTCATTTGCATGCAATTTAGCCCTTCTACGTCTCTTCGCATTGCACCAGCTTTGGTATTATAATTGCTAATTGCAATATGCCAAGTTTCAATATGTACGTTTTGTTGGCTAAGCTAATCCTCAAACCGCTATGCCTCCTCACAGAAACGCTACCAAGCTAAAGGCTTTAGACGACTCTGGAGTGCTTGGAAAGACTCTGAACGGATTCCAGAAGAGCCGGGGGAGTTTTCTGTGCGCTCTCCATCCATGTGCATACACAGATTTGCTTGTAATAAGTCTTGTGTGTGCCTTCAGGGGCTCAAGCAGCATGTAGCAGTGGATGGTCCAATTAGGGTCTCTAATTACCCAGCAGTACTGTAATACATGGAGAGAGAATAAAAAAGCAGCAAATTGTTGGGATAAAAAGCTCTGGCTGCTCTTATTGTTATTGTGGCGTAAGTGCGTTCATGATAGACGCGAGGCATCACAGTCACGACTTCTGATTTCTTATTCTTACATGTTGTTTTTGTTTGTTTGTTTGTGGAAAAACAACCAGTGTTTCTTCTATCATTGTATTAAGGCACCAACCGTGACCCTCAAAAGTCAAATTTCATTTTCTCAACAGGTCTATACTTTGTTCTGTTTTTAATCAAACCTAAGAGCCTCGTGTTATTTATGTTGTTTACATAACAGCATCTATTACATGTGGTGAAATTACACTTCTATGTGTAGTGGTTGCTAGAAGGGATACAGCAGTTGCCGGAAGTTAATGAGAATTATTTTTATTATTTATTTAGCTACCAATTAAATTCATTCATTTTCTTGTCGGCTTAGTCCCTTTATTAATCCGGGGTCGCCACAGCGGAATGAACCGCCAACTTATCCAGCAAGTTTTTATGCAGCGGATGCCCTTCCAGCCGCAACCCATCTCTGGGAAACATCCACACACACATTCACACACTACGGACAGTTTAGCCTACCTAATTCACCTGTACCGCATGTCTTTGGACTGTGGGGGAAACCCACGCGAAGGAAGGGGGAACATGCAAACTCAACACAGAAATGCCAACTGAGCCGAGATTCGAAACAGCGACCCAGCGACCTTCTGGCTGTGAGGCGACAGCACTACCTACTGCGCCGCTGCCTCGCCTAGTTATTAAATTGTATATTGTTAACATTTTCCCCTACCCCAACCATTACTGTAATGTAAAGCAGTATTTATACAGAGTATTATTCATATTATTTATTCAATTATCCATTAATTGTATTTTATTAACATCTAACCCTACCCCAACCCTAAACCCAACCTTACTGTAATGTAAAACAGTATTTATACAGAGTATTATTCATATTATTTATTAAATTACCCAATAATTGCGTTTCATTAACATCTAACCATGCCCCAACTCTAAACCCAACCTTACTGTAATTTAAAACAGTATTTATACAGAGTATTATTCATATTATTTATTAAATTATCCATTAAATTGTATTTTATTAACATCTAACCCTACTCCAACCCTTAACCCAACCTTACTTTAATGTAAAACAGTATTTATACAGAGTATTATTCATATTATTTATTAAATTATCCATTAAATTGTATTTTATTAACATCTAACCCTACTCCAACCCTAAACCCAACCTTACTGTAATGTAAAACAGTATTTATACAGAGTATTATTCATATTATTTATTAAATTATCCATTCAATTGTATTTTATTAACATCTAACCATACCCCAACCCTAAACCCAACCTTACTGTAATGTAAAACAGTATTTATACAGAGTGTTTTTCATTAATTTTCTTGTCGGCTTAGTCCCTTTATTAATCCGGGGTCGCCTCAGCGGAATGAACCGCCAACTTATCCAGCAAGTTTTCACGCAGCGGATGCCCTTCCAGCCGCAACCCATCTCTGGGAAACATCCGCACACACATTTACACACACACTCATACACTACGGACTATTTAGCCTACCTAATTCACCTGTACCGCATGTCTTTGGACTGTGGGGGAAATCGGAGCACCTGGAGGAAACCCACGCAAAGGCAGGGAGAACATGCAAACTCCACACAGAGCCGAGGTTCGAACCAGCGACCTTCTTGCTGTGAGGCGACAGCACTGCCTACTGCGCCACTGCCTCGCTCGAGTATTATTCATATTATTTATTAGATTACCCAATAATTGCATTTTATTAACGTCTAACCATACCCCAACCCTAAAATTTATTTATTTATTTATTTATTTATTTATTTATTTATTTACGTATTTATTTATTTATTTATTTATTTATTCATTTAAGTATTTATTTATTTATTTATTTAATTATTTATTTATTTATTTATTTACGTATTTATTTATTTATTCATTTAAGTATTTATTTATTTATTTATTTATTTATTTATTCATTTAAGTATTTATTTATTTATTTATTTATTTATTTAGATTAACCCTTTGAGATGTACCATCTCATTTTCAAGGGGGTCCCAATAATCATTTAAACAACTCACACACACACACACACACACACACACTGAGTGGCTTCTTTCCATTAATGTGTTCAAATAGTCATTAAACAAAAAAATAATGACTAAAAATGAATTACAAACATTTGTTTCAATGTAATCTGCACTAAACGCAACCAAAAACATGTGCTCTAGTTTCTTTATTAATTTTGGCTACTTGAAGCATCTATTGTAAGAATACAGAACAAAAAGCAGCTCAGTTTTACTTCTATTAAAATTTGGTGACAAACGCAAATAAATTATATTTTTATAATAGTATATAAGACTAGTACGGACTAGAGTGCATGTAAATGTTGCAAATATTGATACATATTTTGAGAAAAGAAGTTATAAAATTTATAGATTTAGACATTTTAGACCCCATCTGGACCCCAAATGTGTGAACTTAGGGGAAACACTGACAGCATTTAGCATGGACTTGTGAGCCTATAATGTGTTTTTTATGTGCTTCCGTCTATAGTTCATGCTATTTTTACTTCAGGGATGTGTATATGTATGAATGGATGTCTGCTCAGGCAGTGACGTCTACTGTACGTGTTTTAAATGTCACCCCTGATATTTCTGATACTGCCTGATTTATTCTGCCAGACCAATAAAGGTCTTTTACTGAAGCTGCTTCCTTTTTATCACGATGACATTGTGTTTGATATAGCTGTAAAATGGAGAGAAACTATCAATTAATTAGCTTTTTCTAAAAGACTTATTGCAAGAATTCAAGACATGCAGGGATGAATGCTATTTTTTTATTGGGTATTTTGCAGTGCAGATGGAGAATGGCAAGAAATGAAACTATCAATAAATAAATAATAAATACATATACCATTTATTCAACCATGTTGTGACAATGCATGTTTTATTGTTGGTATAAGTTTGGTTTTGATCTTTTGATTTTTTGTCTTTTATTTTTTAACTTTTTTGTTTAGTTTACATTTTTTTTGTTTGGCTTTTTGTTTAGTGTTTTGTTTTAGCATTTTGTTTTGCTTAGTTTTTTGTTTTGTTGTTTTGCTTTATGTTTAGTTTTTTTTGTTTTGTTTAGTTTTGTGTTTAGATTTGTTTTGCTTTTCTTTTTTATTTGAACTTTTGTTTTGCTGTTTGTTTAATGTTTTGTTTTGCTTTTTGTTACGTTGTTTTGCATAGTTTTTCATTATGTATTGTTTTAGTTTAATTTAGTTCATGTTTTGCTTTGTTTTGTCCTGTTAATGTTTTTTGTTTTGCTTTTTAGTTTTTGTTTTATTTTATTATTTTCTGTTTTTATTTTTTCTTGTTTTGTTTAATTTTTTGTTTAATTTAATTTAGCTTTTTTAGTATTTTGTTTAGCTTAGCTTTTTGTTTTTGTTGTGATTTTATTTTGCTGTTTTGCTTTGTTTAGTTTTGTGTATAGATTTGTGTTACTTTTTATTTTTATTTTTGTTTTGCTTTTAGTTTAGTGTTTTGCTTTGTTTTGTGTTTTGTTTTGCCATTTTTTTATAGTTTAGTTTTTTCCTTTGTTTTGATCTGTTTAGGATTTTTTTTTGTTTAGTTTTGCTTTTTTATCAGTGTTTTGTTTTGCATTTTACTTTGTTACATTTTGTTTTTTAAAAGTTTTTTTTTGTTTAGTTGAGCTTTTTGTTTTTGTTATGCTTTAGTTTTGTTGTTTTTATTTTATGTTTAATTTTTTTGTGTTTGTTTTGTTTATTTTTGTGTTCAGATTTGTTTTGTTTTTTGTTTTAATTCAAATTTTGCTTCATTTTGTTTTGCTTTTTGTTTAGTTTTAGTTTTGTTGTCTTTCCTTAGTATTTTGTTATGTTTTGTTTTTTTCTTTGTTTTGTTCTGCTAATTATTTTTGTAAAATTTTTTCTTTCTTTGTTTTGTTCTGCTAATTGTTTTTGTTACATTTTTTTCTATGTTGTTTTATTTTGCTTTTTATTTTCTTATGTTTTGATTTTTAATAAATTATTTGTTTTTTTTATTTTTTGGTGATTTTTTTTGTCTTTTTTGTTTATTTTTTGTGTTCATTTTTGTTTAAAATTTGTGTTTTGTTTTCGTTTTGTTTTTTAAGCCAGTTGCCAATTCTGTGTTGAGTTTGCATGTTCTCTCCATGTATGCATGGGTTTTCTCCGGGTGCTCCGGTTTCCCCCACAGTCCAAAGACATGCATTAAAGGTGAATTAGATGAACTAAATTGGCTGTAGTGTGTGTGTGTGTGTGTGTGTGTGTGTGTGTGTGTTTGTGTGTGTGTGTGTGTGAGAGTGTATATGGGTGTTTCCCACTTGTAGATTGCAGCTGAAAGGGCATCCACTGTTTAAAACATATGTCGGAGTAGTTGGTGGTTCATTCCACTGTGGCGACCCCTGATAAATAAGGCACTAAGCCGAAAGAAATGAATGTTTTGTTTTTAACACAATATTTCGCACTGTGAGAGCCTCAAAATGAAGCACCGAGAAAAAACTTCAATTACACACCTAATGTAAAATTTCCACATAAATTTCCCTCCATGTCTTCCGAAAATCAAGCCCAGCATGCCATTTTCAACCTAATATAAATTTCAAACTTCCTAAGAAGACTTGAAGTCAATAGGAGGTTTTCAAGCATACCGAGACAATCTAGACTATTTACACAAGGCTTTCAGAGTTGTGGAAAGATTTGTTTGGTTTCCCGAGACGTTTGAGAGGTACTAGATGGAGAGGATTGGGATTTCTGATGTTCGTGTGTGGCTTTGGATAAAAGCCAGTGATGGATGTAGAAAGAGCAGATGGCAGCATGTCTTAACTAAAGGATGGAGGCCGGCAAGGTGCAGCCAAGGTCACCATGAACTCCGAATCACACACAGACGGAGTCATTGGATTCAGATTGGCTGGTGCACCTTTGAAAACCTCTCACACACACACAGCGGTTGTTTGGCTTGTCTGCAGCATGGACTCCTGTAGACCGCACAAGCAAACAATGAATAAAATATGAGCAGTGAGGGTTCTGATGAGACATCTGTGTACAAACACACACGCACACACACGTACACACACCTCTGCTCGCTACAGTTTCTCCATCAGCCAACAGAGGGCAGAGAAGCTAAAGGGCAAATAATGTTTTTTCTTAAACTCACTTGAACTTAAAGAGTTGAAAGGTTGTCAAAATCATATTCCTGCTTATACTTTGCACTAGAAAAATACATGAAAATGTAAAATACTTTGCTAGTAGTGGAAAACTCATGTTTTAATTATGCATTCTTGGAAATGCTAAAATCCAGACTAATATATAGATATATTTGTTCTTCTTTTCATGGTTTGGACATCTAAAAACTGTCAACTTTTACCTCACCCTACATTTTAAAACTGATTATTTGCAATTGTAATTTACTTTAGGGAGTACAAAGGAACACATTTGTACAACTTTTACAATTCATACCATGGATGGATGGATTGATGAATGAATGGATTGCTGATGGTTGGATGTATGGACTAATAAGTTGTTGGATTAGATGGATGGATGGATGAATGCTTGGCTGGGAGAATACCTTGATGGAGGGATGGAGTAATGAGTCATTGGATGGATGGATGCACGAATGGATGGTTGGATGCTTGGATGGGTGAATACCTTGATGGATGAATGGATGGATGGAGTGATGACTCATTGGTTGAATAGATTGATGGACAGGTGGATGGATGGGTGGAGTTATGAATCATTGGATCAATGGATGCATGGATGGATGGTTGACTTGACTGAGTATTTACATTGGATGGAGTAATGAGTCATTGGTTGAATTGATAGATGGATAAATGGATGGATTTATGGATAGAGTAATGGCTCCTTGGTTAAATTAATAGATGGATATATGGATGGATGGATGGTTGGATGGACTAATAAGTTCTTAGATCAGATGGATAGATGCTTGCATAGATGAATACCTTGGATGGAAGGTTAGATGGATCGAGTAATGAGTCATCGGATGGATGGATGGATGGTTGGCTTGACTGAGTATTTAGATTTGATAGATGGAGGATTGAATGGGTGAATACCTTGATGGATGGATGGGAGGGTGAAGGGATGAAGTAACAAGTCCTTGGTTAAACTGATTGATGGATAGATGGATGACTGGATGGACTAATAAATTCTTAGATTGGATGGATGGATGCTTGCATGGGTGAATAGACTAATGAGTCCTTATTAAATGGATGGACAGATGGATGCATGCGTACATTGTGGGCTGATGAATCCTTGGATTAGATTGATGGATGATTTTAAAAATATTTACTTCTGGATAGATGGATGGGTGGATGGATGCTTGAATAGGTGAATACTTTAGATAGATAGATAGGTTGATGGATGGAGGGACGGACGGATGGATATTATTAATAAATGAATGAAAGATAGAGACCATAGTTAATGGATGGTTGAATAGTTTGAAAGATGTGTGTTTGCATGCGTGTTCTCTTAGATGGATGAATGGATGAGAGAAAATATGGATAGATGTATACTGTATGAATGGGTGGATTGGTGGATGAATGTACGGATACAAGATAAATTCATTGATTATAGATCAAATATGGATGGATTGATATATTGGATGATGGATGGGTAGATTAATGGATGGATGGATACTAGAATAAATAAATAAAAGACGCATTAATGATAATAAAAAAATAAAAAATAAATGATACATTGATGAATACATGTAAAAAGTCACTTAATTACTGGTCTTGAAAAGAAATACTCAATTCTGTTCCTTGGTTTGTGTTTTTCTGTAATTGCGGCATCCATCATTCCCCTTATCTGTTGATCTATACACACACACACACACACACACACACACACACACACACACACACACACACACCACATAGTTAATCACTTCACATATGTAAATGCTCATTTACATATTTTCTCTCTCTCTCTCCACAATCTCCCCACCTGTGTTTCTCTTTAACTCCAGATGGTTTTCGTTGTTGGTCTGGCTAGTTCTGCTTTTTTATATAGATGTATAATTTATGACCTTGGAAGTTGCAGTCTGTTTGATATCAGCCTGTGATTGATGGATGTCAGCTTACATCAGCTGTCAGATGATTTATTATTTTTTTTTTTGAAGCTCAAGATGATGCTTTTCTCTTTGATGGTGACATTTGCGGTGTCTGACATATGGTGCAATATTAGGCAATGACACTGGTTTAACTAAAGACCTTTTAAACAAACCCTTCACTCAAAACATACAGTATAAAATCAATTTATATAATTCGATTCATGATTTCAACTTGGTGGCTATATATAACAGGCTGTCAGCAGGGTCTTAAAAAATAATTTAAAAGTCTTAAATCTTAAATCCTATTTTACAAGGTATTCAATTATATATCGTTTTTGATTATGCAATGCATGGTTGAATGCTAAAGTTTGCTTGAATTAAATCTGTGAATATTAAAATGCTGTGTAGTCTATGAAATCAATGAAATCCTACTGGATTTGACATCATGCTGCTTTGTTTACTGCAGTAACCAAGGCAACGCCATTATTTCTGCAGTTCTATAGACACCAACCTGCTGAATCAGCTAGATTTAATAGATTTTATTCAGTAAGTATATACTGTTTTAGTTTTGGATTAATTTCCTACTTTAATATTTAGTAAATATAAGTTAAAATTTCACCAGTGTTTCCGGTTGAAAAAGGTCTTAAAATGTATGGAAAGAGTCTGTAAAAAGGTCTTAAAAGGGATTGAATTTCACTCTCTGATTCCTGTATATACTCCATGTAATCAAATAAATTAAAAGATGGAACTGATCTAGATTCAGTAATTCTGGTGGACTTTTTGATCACCAAGCGCACCCTAGCAATCATGTGGAATCCTATAAT